>NW_026601381.1:0-54808 GCF_029448725.1 Salvelinus fontinalis
AGGGAAATGTCTACAGCATGGTAATGGTTGACAAGGGAAATGTCTGTGGAATGGTTGACCAGGGAAATGTCTGCAGCATGGTTATGGTTGACCAGGGAAATGTATGTTGTCATGGTAATGGTTGACAAGGGAAATGTCTGTGGCATGGTAATGGTTGACCAGGGAAATGTATGTGACATGGTAATGGATGACCAGGGAAATGTCTGTGGTATAGTAATGGTTGACCAGGGAATGTCTGTGGAATGATTGACCAGGGAACTGTCTGTGGCATGGTAATGGTTGACAAGGGAAATGTCTGTGGCATGGTAATGGTTGACCAGGGAAATGTCTGCAGCATGGTAATGGTTGACCAGGGAAATGTCTGTTGTCATGGTTGACCAGGGAAATGTCTGTGGCATGGTAATGGTTGACCAGGGAAATGTCTGTGGTATGGTAATGGTTGACCAGGAAAATGTCTGTGGAATGATTGACCAGGGAACTGTCTGTGGCATGGTAATGGTTGACAAGGGAAATGTCTGTGGCATGGTAATGGTTGACCAGGGAACTGTCTGTGGCATGGTAATGGTTGACAAGGGAAATGTCTGTGGCATGGTAATGGTTGACAAGGGAAATGTCTGTGGCATGGTAATGGTTGACCAGGGAAATATCTGTGGCATGGTTGACCAGGGAACTGTCTGTGGCATGGTAATGGTTGACCAGGGAAATGTCTGTGGCATGGTAATGGTTGACCAGGGAAATGTATGTTGTCATGGTAATGGTTGACCAGGGAAATGTCTGTCAAAGCTAATGTGATTATCCAAGTCATTCAATCAATTTCCTCCCTCTTAATTTTGATCAATATGTTACAATGAGCAGTAATCTATTGTTGTCAATTAATATTGCAAGTCAGCTAAGATCAAATTCTTATTTACATTGACTGCATACCCCGGACAAACCTGACGACGCTGGTCCAATTGTGCGCCGCCCTATGGGACTCCCAATCACGGCCGGATGTGATGCAGCCGGTTTATTGTGGCCTTATATTACAAACTGTCCAATAAATGACTTAATTATCTAGCAAATATAACCTCAATCCAGATGACCTTTTCCTTGACATAATCAGGACATGACAGGCATAATCAGCAGTGGTACAATAACAGATCACACACATTTTTGTTTTCAGAAGACAAAATGTATCTCTGAGGCCTTGGTTGCCTTTTAAACAGAGCCTACATTCTATATAGCCATTCATCTGATACGAAAATGGAAATGTTGACAAATCTCCTTCTCAATAGGAAAACCATCAGAACTCACCTGACATAACAATTTAAAACATCTCAAACATTATTTTTAACATGAAGATCAGGGGAGAGCGCGAACGCAGTCCCCCACTACCATAAATTATGCAATCGAGATTTCCACATTTGAGAAATTCGCAGGGGTCAGCACAGCCGGAGTGCAATGGCTGAGCCTCGCCCTGGGTGAACCGCCTTCTTGATCACGGTGTCTCCCTTGCCAGGTAAGTATGAGTTGGACACGTTGGTAGAGAGCCACTGATTCCAGGACAACGATGTTTGACTCACGGTTACCACTTCTACTACTGATAATATCACATCATATCGACCAGGGTTTAATGACATTTATGAATACAGTTGAGGACAAAGCGGTGGAAAAGCGATGCACTTTGTTTTACTATATTATATCACTGTCTGACTATTTTCCCATCATGCAACAAGGTAGAAATTCTATACATATTGATTTTTTTTGTCTAAATGTCTGTCTGATTACACACAAGTAGGCGACGTACCAAAATGCTGAAATCACGTTCGTGCACACACAGCCAACCGAATGACACCAACTATTTCTGGTGTTTTGTAGCGTTCCAGACGTTGTAGGAATAGTTTCATCACGCTTGTTTTCTGCTCTCAGTAAAATATGATTCCACCATCGACCACAGGGAAGCAACGACCCTCAGACATGGAGGAGAAACAGTCGCCTACTACTTCATCAACAACAAGACACACTAGTAGCTACTAAGGGGTGTGCTGACATGGACATACTCGAATTTGTAATTTATCCTAGTAGCAGGCTGCAGGACTCTAAATGATGATCCTATGATCAGACCAGAAACATGCCAGGAAAAGAGAGAGGATGAAATGATGAAGCCAGCGGAGGAAGAACTATAGCTTCACTCTATCCAATCAGAGCAGCAGGATCAACCTACAGCCCGCCCTTCTCTTTACAAATCAAATCAAGTTTATTTTATATAGCCCTTCGTACATCAGCTAATATCTCGAAGTGCTGTACAGAAACCCAGCCTAAAACCCCAAACAGCAAGCAATGCAGGTGTAGAAGCACGGTGGCTAGGAAAAACTCCCTAGAAAGGCCAAAACCTAGGAAGAAACCTAGAGAGGAACCAGGCTATGAGGGGTGGCCAGTCCTCTTCTGGCTGTGCAGGGTGGAGATTATAACAGAACATGGCCAAGATGTTCAAATGTTCATAAATGACCAGCATGGTCAAATAATAATAATCAGGTGTAAATGTCAGTTGGCTTTTCATAGCCGATCATTAAGAGTATCTCTACCGCTCCTGCGGTCTCTAGAGAGTTGAAAACAGCAGGTCTGGGACAGGTAGCACGTCCGGTGGACAGGTCAGGGTTCCATAGCCGCAGGCAGAACAGTTGAAACTGGAACAGCAGCAAGGCCAGGTGGACTGGGGACAGCACAGACACGGAAACTAGCCAGGTGATTTATTTAGATCACGCACATGACTGAGAGATTCTTGCTGGCACCCGAAAAAAAATATGTTTATTCCGATCACAGATTATTACAAAAAAGACTTAGATCATAATCGTATCAAGAAAATTGCCCATATCAGGTACGATCCTCGTTTTGTCTGACTACTCCACACACCTCTAGTAGCTACAGTAACAGAGACGTTAATAATGAACACATTGTTCTATCTGTGGTAATAGGACGTGGGAGAAACGTTTTTCTTAACAGTAAGTGTTACACGTATTGATGCATACGACATGCACATACTGAAATCACAGTCACAAATAGCTTGACTGAGTGGTTGTTTTGGCCTCAATAGCTGAGCTTTTATTTAATTATCTTTATTTAACCTTTATTTAACTAGGCAACAAATTATTTATTTACATTGACGGCCTACACCGGCCAAACCTGGACAACGCTGGGCCAATTGAATAGGCTACTACAACTCATAGTTTGTCGTACTTTTCAGACAGGTGATCTATTACAAATTATAAACTGGGTGGTTTGAGCCCTGAATGCAGATTGACAAAAACATATAATTTTACTGTTCTAATTTAGTTGGTAACCAGTTTCTAATAGCAATAATGTACCTCTGGGGTTGTGGTATATGGCCAATGTTAGATTGACCCCTATCCACAAGAAGGGCAGGAAAACAGACCTGTATCTATGTTGAGTATGCAGTCTAAGGTGCTGGAAGAAGTCATTTATGAATAGATGGATGAATATACTGGCAAGAATACTCTTATCAGAACTACAGTCTGGTTTTAGAAAGACCCACTCCACTGACATCTTTGTTTTGACTGACTTCATCAGGAAATAAATGGACCAGGGAAATGTCTGTGGTATGGTAATGGTTGACCAGGGAAATGTCTGTGGCATGGTAATGGATGACCAGGGAAATGTCTGTGGCATGGTAATGGTTGACCAGGGAAATGTCTGTGGCATGTAATGGATGACCAGGGAAAAGTCTGTTGGCATGGTAATGGTTGACCAGGGAAATGTCTGTGAAATGGTTGGTCAGGGAAATGTCTGTGGCATGGTAATGGATGACCAGGGAAATGTCTGTGGAATGGTAATGTTTGACCAGGGAAATGTATGTGGCATGGTAATGGATGACCAGGGAAATGTCTGTGGTATGGGAATGATTGACCAGGGAAATGTCTGTGGCATGGTAATGGTTGACCAGAGAAATGTCTACAGCATGGTAATGGTTGACAAGGGAAATGTCTGTGGAATGGTTGACCAGGGAAATGTCTGTGGCATGGTAATGGTTGACCAGGGAAATGTCTGTGGCATGGTAATGGATGACCAGGGAAATGGCTGTGGTAGGGTAATGGTTGACCAGGGAATGTCTGTGGAATGATTGACCAGGGAAATGTCTGTGGCATGGTAATGGTTGACAAGGGAAATGTCTGTGGCATGGTAATGGTTGACCAGGGAAATGTCTGTGGCATGGTTGACAAGGGAAATGTCTGTTGCATAGTAATGGTTGACCAGGGAAATGTCTGCAGCATGGTAATGGTTGACCAGGGAAATGTCTGTTGTCATGGTTGACCAGGGAAATGTCTGTGGCATGTTAATGGTTGACCAGGGAAATGTCTGTGGAATGATTGGCCAGGGAACTGTCTGTGGCATGGTAATGGTTGACAAGGGAAATGTCTGTGGCATGGTAATGGTTGACCAGGGAAATGTCTGTGGCATGGTTGACCAGGGAAATGTCTGCGGCATGGTAATGGTTGACAAGGGAAATGTCTGTGGTATGGTAATGGTTGACCAGGGAAATGTCTGCAGCATGGTAATGGTTGACCAGGGAAATGTCTGTTGTCATGGTTGACCAGGGAAATGTCTGTGGCATGGTAATGGTTGACCAGGAAAATGTCTGTGGAATGATTGACCAGGGAACTGTCTGTGGCATGGTAATGGTTGACAAGGGAAATGTCTGGTGGCATGGTAATGGTTGACCAGGGAACTGTCTGTGGCATGGTAATGGTTTACAAGGGAAATGTCTGTGGCATGGTTGACCAGGGAAATGTCTGCGTTATGGTAATGGTTGACAAGGGAAATGTCTGTGGCATGGTAATGGTTGACCAGGGAACTGTCTGTGGCATGGTAATGGTTGACAAGGGAAATGTCTGTGGCATGGTAATGGTTGACAAGGGAAATGTCTGTGGCATGGTAATGGTTGACCAGGGAAATATCTGTGGCATGGTTAACCAGGGAACTGTCTGTGGCATGGTAATGGTTGACCAGGGAAATGTCTGTGGCATGGTAATGGTTGACCAGGGAAATGTATGTTGTCATGGTAATGGTTGACCAGGGAAATGTCTGTCAAAGCTAATGTGATTATCCAAGTCATTCAATCAATTTCCTCCCTCTTAATTTTGATCAATATGTTACAATGAGCAGTAATCTATTGTTGTCAATTAATATTGCAAGTCAGCTAAGATCAAATTCTTATTTACATTGACTGCATACCCCGGACAAACCTGACGACGCTGGTCCAATTGTGCGCCGCCCTATGGGACTCCCAATCACGGCCGGATGTGATGCAGCCGGTTTATTGTGGCCTTATATTACAAACTGTCCAATAAATGACTTAATTATCTAGCAAATATAACCTCAATCCAGATGACCTTTTCCTTGACATAATCAGGACATGACAGGCATAATCAGCAGTGGTACAATAACAGATCACACACATTGTTGTTTTCAGAAGACAAAATGTATCTCTGAGGCCTTGGTTGCCTTTTAAACAGAGCCGACATTCTATATAGCCATTCATCTGATACGAAAATGGAAATGTTGACAAATCTCCTTCTCAATAGGAAAATCATCAGAACTCACCTGACATAACAATTTAAAACAGCTCAAACATTATTTTTAACATGAAGATCAGGGGAGAGCGCGAACGCAGTCCCCCACTACCATAAATTATGCAATCGAGATTTCCACATTTGAGAAATTCGCAGGGGTCAGCACAGCCGGAGTGCAATGGCTGAGCCTCGCCCTGGGTGAACCGCCTTCTTGATCACGGTGTCTCCCTTGCCAGGTAAGTATGAGTTGTACACGTTGGTAGAGAGCCACTGATTCCAGGACAACGATGTTTGACTCACGGTTACCACTTCTACTACTGATAATATCACATCATATCGACCAGGGTTTAATGACATTTATGAATACAGTTGAGGACAAAGCGGTGGAAAAGCGATGCACTTTGTTTTACTATATTATATCACTGTCTGACTATTTTCCCATCATGCAACAAGGTAGAAATTCTATACATATTGATTTTTTTTGTCTAAATGTCTGTCTGATTACACACAAGTAGGCGACGTACCAAAATGCTGAAATCACGTTCGTGCACACACAGCCAACCGAATGACACCAACTATTTCTGGTGTTTTGTAGCGTTCCAGACGTTGTAGGAATAGTTTCATCACGCTTGTTTTCTGCTCTCAGTAAAATATGATTCCACCATCGACCACAGGGAAGCAACGACCCTCAGACATGGAGGAGAAACAGTCGCCTACTACTTCATCAACAACAAGACACACTAGTAGCTACTAAGGGGTGTGCTGACATGGACATACTCGAATTTGTAATTTATCCTAGTAGCAGGCTGCAGGACTCTAAATGATGATCCTATGATCAGACCAGAAACATGCCAGGAAAAGAGAGAGGATGAAATGATGAAGCCAGCGGAGGAAGAACTATAGCTTCACTCTATCCAATCAGAGCAGCAGGATCAACCTACAGCCCGCCCTTCTCTTTACAAATCAAATCAAGTTTATTTTATATAGCCCTTCGTACATCAGCTAATATCTCGAAGTGCTGTACAGAAACCCAGCCTAAAACCCCAAACAGCAAGCAATGCAGGTGTAGAAGCACGGTGGCTAGGAAAAACTCCCTAGAAAGGCCAAAACCTAGGAAGAAACCTAGAGAGGAACCAGGCTATGAGGGGTGGCCAGTCCTCTTCTGGCTGTGCAGGGTGGAGATTATAACAGAACATGGCCAAGATGTTCAAATGTTCATAAATGACCAGCATGGTCAAATAATAATAATCAGGTGTAAATGTCAGTTGGCTTTTCATAGCCGATCATTAAGAGTATCTCTACCGCTCCTGCGGTCTCTAGAGAGTTGAAAACAGCAGGTCTGGGACAGGTAGCACGTCCGGTGGACAGGTCAGGGTTCCATAGCCGCAGGCAGAACAGTTGAAACTGGAACAGCAGCAAGGCCAGGTGGACTGGGGACAGCACAGACACGGAAACTAGCCAGGTGATTTATTTAGATCACGCACATGACTGAGAGATTCTTGCTGGCACCCGAAAAAAAATATGTTTATTCCGATCACAGATTATTACAAAAAAGACTTAGATCATAATCGTATCAAGAAAATTGCCCATATCAGGTACGATCCTCGTTTTGTCTGACTACTCCACACACCTCTAGTAGCTACAGTAACAGAGACGTTAATAATGAACACATTGTTCTATCTGTGGTAATAGGACGTGGGAGAAACGTTTTTCTTAACAGTAAGTGTTACACGTATTGATGCATACGACATGCACATACTGAAATCACAGTCACAAATAGCTTGACTGAGTGGTTGTTTTGGCCTCAATAGCTGAGCTTTTATTTAATTATCTTTATTTAACCTTTATTTAACTAGGCAACAAATTATTTATTTACATTGACGGCCTACACCGGCCAAACCTGGACAACGCTGGGCCAATTGAATAGGCTACTACAACTCATAGTTTGTCGTACTTTTCAGACAGGTGATCTATTACAAATTATAAACTGGGTGGTTTGAGCCCTGAATGCAGATTGACAAAAACATATAATTTTACTGTTCTAATTTAGTTGGTAACCAGTTTCTAATAGCAATAATGTACTTCTGGGGTTGTGGTATATGGCCAATGTTAGATTGACCCCTATCCACAAGAAGGGCAGGAAAACAGACCTGTATCTATGTTGAGTATGCAGTCTAAGGTGCTGGAAGAAGTCATTTATGAATAGATGGATGAATATACTGGCAAGAATACTCTTATCAGAACTACAGTCTGGTTTTAGAAAGACCCACTCCACTGACATCTTTGTTTTGACTGACTTCATCAGGAAATAAATGGACCAGGGAAATGTCTGTGGTATGGTAATGGTTGACCAGGGAAATGTCTGTGGCATGGTAATGGATGACCAGGGAAATGTCTGTGGCATGGTAATGGTTGACCAGGGAAATGTCTGTGGCATGTAATGGATGACCAGGGAAAAGTCTGTTGGCATGGTAATGGTTGACCAGGGAAATGTCTGTGAAATGGTTGGTCAGGGAAATGTCTGTGGCATGGTAATGGATGACCAGGGAAATGTCTGTGGAATGGTAATGTTTGACCAGGGAAATGTATGTGGCATGGTAATGGATGACCAGGGAAATGTCTGTGGTATGGGAATGATTGACCAGGGAAATGTCTGTGGCATGGTAATGGTTGACCAGAGAAATGTCTACAGCATGGTAATGGTTGACAAGGGAAATGTCTGTGGAATGGTTGACCAGGGAAATGTCTGTGGCATGGTAATGGTTGACCAGGGAAATGTCTGTGGCATGGTAATGGATGACCAGGGAAATGGCTGTGGTAGGGTAATGGTTGACCAGGGAATGTCTGTGGAATGATTGACCAGGGAAATGTCTGTGGCATGGTAATGGTTGACAAGGGAAATGTCTGTGGCATGGTAATGGTTGACCAGGGAAATGTCTGTGGCATGGTTGACAAGGGAAATGTCTGTTGCATAGTAATGGTTGACCAGGGAAATGTCTGCAGCATGGTAATGGTTGACCAGGGAAATGTCTGTTGTCATGGTTGACCAGGGAAATGTCTGTGGCATGTTAATGGTTGACCAGGGAAATGTCTGTGGAATGGTAATGGTTGACCAGGGAAATGTCTGTGGCATGGTTGACCAGGGAAATGTCTGCGGCATGGTAATGGTTGACAAGGGAAATGTCTGTGGTATGGTAATGGTTGACCAGGGAAATGTCTGCAGCATGGTAATGGTTGACCAGGGAAATGTCTGTTGTCATGGTTGACCAGGGAAATGTCTGTGGCATGGTAATGGTTGACCAGGAAAATGTCTGTGGAATGATTGACCAGGGAACTGTCTGTGGCATGGTAATGGTTGACAAGGGAAATGTCTGGTGGCATGGTAATGGTTGACCAGGGAACTGTCTGTGGCATGGTAATGGTTTACAAGGGAAATGTCTGTGGCATGGTTGACCAGGGAAATGTCTGCGTTATGGTAATGGTTGACAAGGGAAATGTCTGTGGCATGGTAATGGTTGACCAGGGAACTGTCTGTGGCATGGTAATGGTTGACAAGGGAAATGTCTGTGGCATGGTAATGGTTGACAAGGGAAATGTCTGTGGCATGGTAATGGTTGACCAGGGAAATATCTGTGGCATGGTTAACCAGGGAACTGTCTGTGGCATGGTAATGGTTGACCAGGGAAATGTCTGTGGCATGGTAATGGTTGACCAGGGAAATGTATGTTGTCATGGTAATGGTTGACCAGGGAAATGTCTGTCAAAGCTAATGTGATTATCCAAGTCATTCAATCAATTTCCTCCCTCTTAATTTTGATCAATATGTTACAATGAGCAGTAATCTATTGTTGTCAATTAATATTGCAAGTCAGCTAAGATCAAATTCTTATTTACATTGACTGCATACCCCGGACAAACCTGACGACGCTGGTCCAATTGTGCGCCGCCCTATGGGACTCCCAATCACGGCCGGATGTGATGCAGCCGGTTTATTGTGGCCTTATATTACAAACTGTCCAATAAATGACTTAATTATCTAGCAAATATAACCTCAATCCAGATGACCTTTTCCTTGACATAATCAGGACATGACAGGCATAATCAGCAGTGGTACAATAACAGATCACACACATTGTTGTTTTCAGAAGACAAAATGTATCTCTGAGGCCTTGGTTGCCTTTTAAACAGAGCCGACATTCTATATAGCCATTCATCTGATACGAAAATGGAAATGTTGACAAATCTCCTTCTCAATAGGAAAATCATCAGAACTCACCTGACATAACAATTTAAAACAGCTCAAACATTATTTTTAACATGAAGATCAGGGGAGAGCGCGAACGCAGTCCCCCACTACCATAAATTATGCAATCGAGATTTCCACATTTGAGAAATTCGCAGGGGTCAGCACAGCCGGAGTGCAATGGCTGAGCCTCGCCCTGGGTGAACCGCCTTCTTGATCACGGTGTCTCTCTTTGCCAGGTAAGTATGAGTTGTACACGTTGGTAGAGAGCCACTGATTCCAGGACAACGGTGTTTGACTCAAGGTTACCACTTCTACTACTGATAATATCACATCATATCGACCAGGGTTTAATGACATTTATGAATACAGTTGAGGACAAAGCGGTGGAAAAGCGATGCACTTTGTTTTACTATATTATATCACTGTCTGACTATTTTCCCATCATGCAACAAGGTAGAAATTCTATACATATTGATTTTTTTTGTCTAAATGTCTGTCTGATTACACACAAGTAGGCGACGTACCAAAATGCTGAAATCACGTTCGTGCACACACAGCCAACCGAATGACACCAACTATTTCTGGTGTTTTGTAGCGTTCCAGACGTTGTAGGAATAGTTTCATCACGCTTGTTTTCTGCTCTCAGTAAAATATGATTCCACCATCGACCACAGGGAAGCAACGACCCTCAGACATGGAGGAGAAACAGTCGCCTACTACTTCATCAACAACAAGACACACTAGTAGCTACTAAGGGGTGTGCTGACATGGACATACTCGAATTTGTAATTTATCCTAGTAGCAGGCTGCAGGACTCTAAATGATGATCCTATGATCAGACCAGAAACATGCCAGGAAAAGAGAGAGGATGAAATGATGAAGCCAGCGGAGGAAGAACTATCGCTTCACTCTATCCAATCAGAGCAGCAGGATCAACCTACAGCCCGCCCTTCTCTTTACAAATCAAATCAAGTTTATTTTATATAGCCCTTCGTACATCAGCTAATATCTCGAAGTGCTGTACAGAAACCCAGCCTAAAACCCCAAACAGCAAGCAATGCAGGTGTAGAAGCACGGTGGCTAGGAAAAACTCCCTAGAAAGGCCAAAACCTAGGAAGAAACCTAGAGAGGAACCAGGCTATGAGGGGTGGCCAGTCCTCTTCTGGCTGTGCAGGGTGGAGATTATAACAGAACATGGCCAAGATGTTCAAATGTTCATAAATGACCAGCATGGTCAAATAATAATAATCAGGTGTAAATGTCAGTTGGCTTTTCATAGCCGATCATTAAGAGTATCTCTACCGCTCCTGCGGTCTCTAGAGAGTTGAAAACAGCAGGTCTGGGACAGGTAGCACGTCCGGTGGACAGGTCAGGGTTCCATAGCCGCAGGCAGAACAGTTGAAACTGGAACAGCAGCAAGGCCAGGTGGACTGGGGACAGCACAGACACGGAAACTAGCCAGGTGATTTATTTAGATCACGCACATGACTGAGAGATTCTTGCTGGCACCCGAAAAAAAATATGTTTATTCCGATCACAGATTATTACAAAAAAGACTTAGATCATAATCGTATCAAGAAAATTGCCCATATCAGGTACGATCCTCGTTTTGTCTGACTACTCCACACACCTCTAGTAGCTACAGTAACAGAGACGTTAATAATTAACACATTGTTCTATCTGTGGTAATAGGACGTGGGAGAAACGTTTTTCTTAACAGTAAGTGTTACACGTATTGATGCATACGACATGCACATACTGAAATCACAGTCACAAATAGCTTGACTGAGTGGTTGTTTTGGCCTCAATAGCTGAGCTTGTATTTAATTATCTTTATTTAACCTTTATTTAACTAGGCAACAAATTATTTATTTACATTGACGGCCTACACCGGCCAAACCTGGACAACGCTGGACCAATTGAATAGGCTACTACAACTCATAGTTTGTCGTACTTTTCAGACAGGTGATCTATTACAAATTATAAACTGGGTGGTTTGAGCCCTGAATGCAGATTGACAAAAACATATAATTTTACTGTTCTAATTTAGTTGGTAACCAGTTTCTAATAGCAATAATGTACCTCTGGGGTTGTGGTATATGGCCAATGTTAGATTGACCCCTATCCACAAGAAGGGCAGGAAAACAGACCTGTATCTATGTTGAGTATGCAGTCTAAGGTGCTGGAAGAAGTCATTTATGAATAGATGGATGAATATACTGGCAAGAATACTCTTATCAGAACTACAGTCTGGTTTTAGAAAGACCCACTCCACTGACATCTTTGTTTTGACTGACTTCATCAGGAAATAAATGGACCAGGGAAATGTCTGTGGTATGGTAATGGTTGACCAGGGAAATGTCTGTGGCATGGTAATGGATGACCAGGGAAATGTCTGTGGCATGGTAATGGTTGACCAGGGAAATGTCTGTGGCATGTAATGGATGACCAGGGAAAAGTCTGTTGGCATGGTAATGGTTGACCAGGGAAATGTCTGTGAAATGGTTGGTCAGGGAAATGTCTGTGGCATGGTAATGGATGACCAGGGAAATGTCTGTGGTATGGTAATGTTTGACCAGGGAAATGTCTGTGGAATGGTAATGTTTGACCAGGGAAATGTCTGTGGAATTGTAATGGTTGGCCAGGGAAATATCTGTGGCATGGTACTGGATGACCAGGGAAATGTCTGTGGAATGGTAATGGATGACCAGGGAAATGTCTGTGGTATGGTAATGTTTGACCAGGGAAATGTCTGTGGAATGGTAATGTTTGACCAGGGAAATGTCTGTGGAATGGTAATGTTTGACCAGGGAAATGTCTGTGGCATGGTAATGGATGACCAGGGAAATGTCTGTGGTATGGTAATGGTTGACCAGGGAAATGTCTGTGGAATGATTGACCAGGGAAATGTCTGTGGCATGGTAATGGTTGACCAGGGAAATGTCTACAGCATGGTAATGGTTGACAAGGGAAATGTCTGTGGAATGGTTGACCAGGGAAATGTCTGCAGCATGGTTATGGTTGACCAGGGAAATGTATGTTGTCATGGTAATGGTTGACAAGGGAAATGTCTGTGGCATGGTAATGGTTGACCAGGGAAATGTATGTGACATGGTAATGGATGACCAGGGAAATGTCTGTGGTATAGTAATGGTTGACCAGGGAATGTCTGTGGAATGATTGACCAGGGAACTGTCTGTGGCATGGTAATGGTTGACAAGGGAAATGTCTGTGGCATGGTAATGGTTGACCAGGGAAATGTCTGCAGCATGGTAATGGTTGACCAGGGAAATGTCTGTTGTCATGGTTGACCAGGGAAATGTCTGTGGCATGGTAATGGTTGACCAGGGAAATGTCTGTGGTATGGTAATGGTTGACCAGGAAAATGTCTGTGGAATGATTGACCAGGGAACTGTCTGTGGCATGGTAATGGTTGACAAGGGAAATGTCTGTGGCATGGTAATGGTTGACCAGGGAACTGTCTGTGGCATGGTAATGGTTGACAAGGGAAATGTCTGTGGCATGGTAATGGTTGACAAGGGAAATGTCTGTGGCATGGTAATGGTTGACCAGGGAAATATCTGTGGCATGGTTGACCAGGGAACTGTCTGTGGCATGGTAATGGTTGACCAGGGAAATGTCTGTGGCATGGTAATGGTTGACCAGGGAAATGTATGTTGTCATGGTAATGGTTGACCAGGGAAATGTCTGTCAAAGCTAATGTGATTATCCAAGTCATTCAATCAATTTCCTCCCTCTTAATTTTGATCAATATGTTACAATGAGCAGTAATCTATTGTTGTCAATTAATATTGCAAGTCAGTTAAGATCAAATTCTTATTTACATTGACTGCATACCCCGGACAAACCTGACGACGCTGGTCCAATTGTGCGCCGCCCTATGGGACTCCCAATCACGGCCGGATGTGATGCAGCCGGTTTATTGTGGCCTTATATTACAAACTGTCCAATAAATGACTTAATTATCTAGCAAATATAACCTCAATCCAGATGACCTTTTCCTTGACATAATCAGGACATGACAGGCATAATCAGCAGTGGTACAATAACAGATCACACACATTGTTGTTTTCAGAAGACAAAATGTATCTCTGAGGCCTTGGTTGCCTTTTAAACAGAGCCTACATTCTATATAGCCATTCATCAGATACGAAAATGGAAATGTTGACAAATCTCCTCAATAGGAAAACCATCAGAACTCACCTGACATAACAATTTAAAACAGCTCAAACATTACTTTTAACATGAAGATCAGGGGAGAGCGCGAACGCAGTCCCCCACTACCATAAATTATGCAATCGAGATTTCCACATTTGAGAAATTCACAGGGGTCAGCACAGCCGGAGTGCAATGGCTGAGCCTCGCCCTGGGTGAACCGCCTTCTTGATCACGGTGTCTCCCTTGCCAGGTAAGTATGAGATGTACACGTTGGTAGAGAGCCACTGATTCCAGGACAACGGTGTTTGACTCACGGTTACCACTTCTACTACTGATAATATCACATCATATCGACCAGGGTTTAATGACATTTATGAATACAGTTGAGGACAAAGCGGTGGAAAAGCGATGCACTTTGTTTTACTATATTATATCACTGTCTGACTATTTTCCCATCATGCAACAAGGTAGAAATTCTATACATATTGATTTTTTTTGTCTAAATGTCTGTCTGATTACACACAAGTAGGCGACGTACCAAAATGCTGAAATCACGTTCGTGCACACACAGCCAACCGAATGACACCAACTATTTCTGGTGTTTTGTAGCGTTCCAGACGTTGTAGGAATAGTTTCATCACGCTTGTTTTCTGCTCTCAGTAAAATATGATTCCACCATCGACCACAGGGAAGCAACGACCCTCAGACATGGAGGAGAAACAGTCGCCTACTACTTCATCAACAACAAGACACACTAGTAGCTACTAAGGGGTGTGCTGACATGGACATACTCGAATTTGTAATTTATCCTAGTAGCAGGCTGCAGGACTCTAAATGATGATCCTATGATCAGACCAGAAACATGCCAGGAAAAGAGAGAGGATGAAATGATGAAGCCAGGGGAGGAAGAACTATAGCTTCACTCTATCCAATCAGAGCAGCAGGATCAACCTACAGCCCGCCCTTCTCTTTACAAATCAAATCAAGTTTATTTTATATAGCCCTTCGTACATCAGCTAATATCTCGAAGTGCTGTACAGAAACCCAGCCTAAAACCCCAAACAGCAAGCAATGCAGGTGTAGAAGCACGGTGGCTAGGAAAAACTCCCTAGAAAGGCCAAAACCTAGGAAGAAACCTAGAGAGGAACCAGGCTATGAGGGGTGGCCAGTCCTCTTCTGGCTGTGCAGGGTGGAGATTATAACAGAACATGGCCAAGATGTTCAAATGTTCATAAATGACCAGCATGGTCAAATAATAATAATCAGGTGTAAATGTCAGTTGGCTTTTCATAGCCGATCATTAAGAGTATCTCTACCGCTCCTGCGGTCTCTAGAGAGTTGAAAACAGCAGGTCTGGGACAGGTAGCACGTCCGGTGGACAGGTCAGGGTTCCATAGCCGCAGGCAGAACAGTTGAAACTGGAACAGCAGCAAGGCCAGGTGGACTGGGGACAGCACAGACACGGAAACTAGCCAGGTGATTTATTTAGATCACGCACATGACTGAGAGATTCTTGCTGGCACCCGAAAAAAAATATGTTTATTCCGATCACAGATTATTACAAAAAAGACTTAGATCATAATCGTATCAAGAAAATTGCCCATATCAGGTACGATCCTCGTTTTGTCTGACTACTCCACACACCTCTAGTAGCTACAGTAACAGAGACGTTAATAATTAACACATTGTTCTATCTGTGGTAATAGGACGTGGGAGAAACGTTTTTCTTAACAGTAAGTGTTACACGTATTGATGCATACGACATGCACATACTGAAATCACAGTCACAAATAGCTTGACTGAGTGGTTGTTTTGGCCTCAATAGCTGAGCTTGTATTTAATTATCTTTATTTAACCTTTATTTAACTAGGCAACAAATTATTTATTTACATTGACGGCCTACACCGGCCAAACCTGGACAACGCTGGACCAATTGAATAGGCTACTACAACTCATAGTTTGTCGTACTTTTCAGACAGGTGATCTATTACAAATTATAAACTGGGTGGTTTGAGCCCTGAATGCAGATTGACAAAAACATATAATTTTACTGTTCTAATTTAGTTGGTAACCAGTTTCTAATAGCAATAATGTACCTCTGGGGTTGTGGTATATGGCCAATGTTAGATTGACCCCTATCCACAAGAAGGGCAGGAAAACAGACCTGTATCTATGTTGAGTATGCAGTCTAAGGTGCTGGAAGAAGTCATTTATGAATAGATGGATGAATATACTGGCAAGAATACTCTTATCAGAACTACAGTCTGGTTTTAGAAAGACCCACTCCACTGACATCTTTGTTTTGACTGACTTCATCAGGAAATAAATGGACCAGGGAAATGTCTGTGGTATGGTAATGGTTGACCAGGGAAATGTCTGTGGCATGGTAATGGATGACCAGGGAAATGTCTGTGGCATGGTAATGGTTGACCAGGGAAATGTCTGTGGCATGTAATGGATGACCAGGGAAAAGTCTGTTGGCATGGTAATGGTTGACCAGGGAAATGTCTGTGAAATGGTTGGTCAGGGAAATGTCTGTGGCATGGTAATGGATGACCAGGGAAATGTCTGTGGTATGGTAATGTTTGACCAGGGAAATGTCTGTGGAATGGTAATGTTTGACCAGGGAAATGTCTGTGGAATTGTAATGGTTGGCCAGGGAAATATCTGTGGCATGGTACTGGATGACCAGGGAAATGTCTGTGGAATGGTAATGGATGACCAGGGAAATGTCTGTGGTATGGTAATGTTTGACCAGGGAAATGTCTGTGGAATGGTAATGTTTGACCAGGGAAATGTCTGTGGAATGGTAATGTTTGACCAGGGAAATGTCTGTGGCATGGTAATGGATGACCAGGGAAATGTCTGTGGTATGGTAATGGTTGACCAGGGAAATGTCTGTGGAATGATTGACCAGGGAAATGTCTGTGGCATGGTAATGGTTGACCAGGGAAATGTCTACAGCATGGTAATGGTTGACAAGGGAAATGTCTGTGGAATGGTTGACCAGGGAAATGTCTGCAGCATGGTTATGGTTGACCAGGGAAATGTATGTTGTCATGGTAATGGTTGACAAGGGAAATGTCTGTGGCATGGTAATGGTTGACCAGGGAAATGTATGTGACATGGTAATGGATGACCAGGGAAATGTCTGTGGTATAGTAATGGTTGACCAGGGAATGTCTGTGGAATGATTGACCAGGGAACTGTCTGTGGCATGGTAATGGTTGACAAGGGAAATGTCTGTGGCATGGTAATGGTTGACCAGGGAAATGTCTGCAGCATGGTAATGGTTGACCAGGGAAATGTCTGTTGTCATGGTTGACCAGGGAAATGTCTGTGGCATGGTAATGGTTGACCAGGGAAATGTCTGTGGTATGGTAATGGTTGACCAGGAAAATGTCTGTGGAATGATTGACCAGGGAACTGTCTGTGGCATGGTAATGGTTGACAAGGGAAATGTCTGTGGCATGGTAATGGTTGACCAGGGAACTGTCTGTGGCATGGTAATGGTTGACAAGGGAAATGTCTGTGGCATGGTAATGGTTGACAAGGGAAATGTCTGTGGCATGGTAATGGTTGACCAGGGAAATATCTGTGGCATGGTTGACCAGGGAACTGTCTGTGGCATGGTAATGGTTGACCAGGGAAATGTCTGTGGCATGGTAATGGTTGACCAGGGAAATGTATGTTGTCATGGTAATGGTTGACCAGGGAAATGTCTGTCAAAGCTAATGTGATTATCCAAGTCATTCAATCAATTTCCTCCCTCTTAATTTTGATCAATATGTTACAATGAGCAGTAATCTATTGTTGTCAATTAATATTGCAAGTCAGTTAAGATCAAATTCTTATTTACATTGACTGCATACCCCGGACAAACCTGACGACGCTGGTCCAATTGTGCGCCGCCCTATGGGACTCCCAATCACGGCCGGATGTGATGCAGCCGGTTTATTGTGGCCTTATATTACAAACTGTCCAATAAATGACTTAATTATCTAGCAAATATAACCTCAATCCAGATGACCTTTTCCTTGACATAATCAGGACATGACAGGCATAATCAGCAGTGGTACAATAACAGATCACACACATTGTTGTTTTCAGAAGACAAAATGTATCTCTGAGGCCTTGGTTGCCTTTTAAACAGAGCCTACATTCTATATAGCCATTCATCAGATACGAAAATGGAAATGTTGACAAATCTCCTCAATAGGAAAACCATCAGAACTCACCTGACATAACAATTTAAAACAGCTCAAACATTACTTTTAACATGAAGATCAGGGGAGAGCGCGAACGCAGTCCCCCACTACCATAAATTATGCAATCGAGATTTCCACATTTGAGAAATTCGCAGGGGTCAGCACAGCCGGAGTGCAATGGCTGAGCCTCGCCCTGGGTGAACCGCCTTCTTGATCACGGTGTCTCCCTTGCCAGGTAAGTATGAGTTGTACACGTTGGTAGAGAGCCACTGATTCCAGGACAACGGTGTTTGACTCACGGTTACCACTTCTACTACTGATAATATCACATCATATCGACCAGGGTTTAATGACATTTATGAATACAGTTGAGGACAAAGCGGTGGAAAAGCGATGCACTTTGTTTTACTATATTATATCACTGTCTGACTATTTTCCCATCATGCAACAAGGTAGAAATTCTATACATATTGATTTTTTTTGTCTAAATGTCTGTCTGATTACACACAAGTAGGCGACGTACCAAAATGCTGAAATCACGTTCGTGCACACACAGCCAACCGAATGACACCAACTATTTCTGGTGTTTTGTAGCGTTCCAGACGTTGTAGGAATAGTTTCATCACGCTTGTTTTCTGCTCTCAGTAAAATATGATTCCACCATCGACCACAGGGAAGCAACGACCCTCAGACATGGAGGAGAAACAGTCGCCTACTACTTCATCAACAACAAGACACACTAGTAGCTACTAAGGGGTGTGCTGACATGGACATACTCGAATTTGTAATTTATCCTAGTAGCAGGCTGCAGGACTCTAAATGATGATCCTATGATCAGACCAGAAACATGCCAGGAAAAGAGAGAGGATGAAATGATGAAGCCAGGGGAGGAAGAACTATAGCTTCACTCTATCCAATCAGAGCAGCAGGATCAACCTACAGCCCGCCCTTCTCTTTACAAATCAAATCAAGTTTATTTTATATAGCCCTTCGTACATCAGCTAATATCTCGAAGTGCTGTACAGAAACCCAGCCTAAAACCCCAAACAGCAAGCAATGCAGGTGTAGAAGCACGGTGGCTAGGAAAAACTCCCTAGAAAGGCCAAAACCTAGGAAGAAACCTAGAGAGGAACCAGGCTATGAGGGGTGGCCAGTCCTCTTCTGGCTGTGCAGGGTGGAGATTATAACAGAACATGGCCAAGATGTTCAAATGTTCATAAATGACCAGCATGGTCAAATAATAATAATCAGGTGTAAATGTCAGTTGGCTTTTCATAGCCGATCATTAAGAGTATCTCTACCGCTCCTGCGGTCTCTAGAGAGTTGAAAACAGCAGGTCTGGGACAGGTAGCACGTCCGGTGGACAGGTCAGGGTTCCATAGCCGCAGGCAGAACAGTTGAAACTGGAACAGCAGCAAGGCCAGGTGGACTGGGGACAGCACAGACACGGAAACTAGCCAGGTGATTTATTTAGATCACGCACATGACTGAGAGATTCTTGCTGGCACCCGAAAAAAAATATGTTTATTCCGATCACAGATTATTACAAAAAAGACTTAGATCATAATCGTATCAAGAAAATTGCCCATATCAGGTACGATCCTCGTTTTGTCTGACTACTCCACACACCTCTAGTAGCTACAGTAACAGAGACGTTAATAATGAACACATTGTTCTATCTGTGGTAATAGGACGTGGGAGAAACGTTTTTCTTAACAGTAAGTGTTACACGTATTGATGCATACGACATGCACATACTGAAATCACAGTCACAAATAGCTTGACTGAGTGGTTGTTTTGGCCTCAATAGCTGAGCTTGTATTTAATTATCTTTATTTAACCTTTATTTAACTAGGCAACAAATTATTTATTTACATTGACGGCCTACACCGGCCAAACCTGGACAACGCTGGACCAATTGAATAGGCTACTACAACTCATAGTTTGTCGTACTTTTCAGACAGGTGATCTATTACAAATTATAAACTGGGTGGTTTGAGCCCTGAATGCAGATTGACAAAAACATATAATTTTACTGTTCTAATTTAGTTGGTAACCAGTTTCTAATAGCAATAATGTACCTCTGGGGTTGTGGTATATGGCCAATGTTAGATTGACCCCTATCCACAAGAAGGGCAGGAAAACAGACCTGTATCTATGTTGAGTATGCAGTCTAAGGTGCTGGAAGAAGTCATTTATGAATAGATGGATGAATATACTGGCAAGAATACTCTTATCAGAACTACAGTCTGGTTTTAGAAAGACCCACTCCACTGACATCTTTGTTTTGACTGACTTCATCAGGAAATAAATGGACCAGGGAAATGTCTGTGGTATGGTAATGGTTGACCAGGGAAATGTCTGTGGCATGGTAATGGATGACCAGGGAAATGTCTGTGGCATGGTAATGGTTGACCAGGGAAATGTCTGTGGCATGTAATGGATGACCAGGGAAAAGTCTGTTGGCATGGTAATGGTTGACCAGGGAAATGTCTGTGAAATGGTTGGTCAGGGAAATGTCTGTGGCATGGTAATGGATGACCAGGGAAATGTCTGTGGTATGGTAATGTTTGACCAGGGAAATGTCTGTGGAATGGTAATGTTTGACCAGGGAAATGTCTGTGGAATTGTAATGGTTGGCCAGGGAAATGTCTGTGGCATGGTAATGGATGACCAGGGAAATGTCTGTGGAATGGTAATGTATGAACCAGGTGAAGGAAAAGGAAACCGCACACTGCTCTTGATAGTATCACCGATATTTAATAAGCTTACGTATCGGCCACATTGATGCCATGCACCTGCAAATTAGATTGCTCAGATGTGCGAGTGCCTTTTTGTATTTCTATAACTATTTTTCACTCCGCACTCTTAAATCTTGTAAGTATACACACTAGTTAAAGACGTACCAAGGATACAATGGATCCACTACGAGAGATCAACTCACTTACCACGCATTGTGCGAGTACCCTTTCATTCACACAAGAAGACGCAAACAAGATTCTTTTTCCTACCTCCAACATGGACAACCCAGTTCCACGCTCGACTGTCGAACTCAAAATCCAACTTCAGAGACTTCGAGAGAAAGAAACACGTTTGTTCCTGCATGGCACCACTCTTAGTGAGTATTGGCGCAACAAGCGCATTCCAAGAGGACTGAGAATACAGAAGGAGCCTACTATAGGTAATAACGACAAAACTTTCGTTCAGCAATGGGGTGAAATACTCAACAAATGCTCATTAGATTTAATGCTACTTATCGTGGAACATGTATCAAAGGAAGTGAAAGAAGTTGAAGTTAAGATTAGCGAACATGAGGCTATAATGAAGGAAATTCTAGGCCCTAATTTCACAACCATAGACGACACGATCAAGCAGTCCATTGGGAAATACAGAGACTCTCTACAAGCAACAAAAATCAGGAAATACCAGCGAGACACAGAGGATTACCAGCTAAACCAGGTGTACGCTTGGGAAGGCCCAAGGACAGGAGCACGCAGAGGCCGACGGAGGGACGCACCGCTGATCGGGGGACGCAGATACGCAGCAGCGGGAGGACATGGAAACTTGGACACAGAGGCATCCACCGAGAGCGAATTCCCTACAGACAGTGACTCCAGCTTCCGTGGCACACAGTCCGTTTTTTTAGCCCGGAAGCAACAGAGGGCTCCACGAAAGAAAAGAAACGATGCAGGAGAGGTAAGCGGTCGAAGAGGAGACCAGGAACACAGGCCGTGGACACGGAGCTACAGCGGGATGCGGTAATTAACCTCTCCAGTAAAGACCTAACTGACGCTCAAGTCTCAGTCTTATCTAAGGGCCTCTCTTTTGTACCTACATGTACAGATAAACCATTCGATACGAAAGTAGATCTGTTTAAATTCTTTCGCAAGATTAAACTTAAGCATGTGTTTTCACACAACACTGATTCGGGCCTAGTAACACATCAAGGAACTGGCACCCATTTTAAGCCCAAAAGCAAATTCTGTCCTATGGTTAACAACTCCTCGATTAATACCTATTGTAGGTTAGTCGAACAAGAAGCAATGTCAGTATATACAAGACAAACAAAACATATTCAGAAGAATCTCACGAGAACAGAAGAACTGGCACTCAAAGAATTAATGAAAGATTCATCTTTGGTTATAAAACCTGCAGACAAGGGTGGTGCTGTGGTTGTTTTAGACTATGACAAATATAAAGAAGAAATTCAGAGACAACTCAGCAATGAACGTTTCTATAGAAAATTGAGTGTTGATCCCACACAGGTGTTCCAAAGGGATATTTGCTCTAATTTGGAGCAAGCCCTATTAAATAACCTTATCTCAAAACCTGAATATGAATATCTTTGTTGCAAATGTGCCATACGTCCATGCTTATACATTTTACCGAAATTACACAAACCTAAAACACAACAAGGCAACTATCCAGGCAGACCAGTGGTTGCAGGAATAGGCTCAATGCTAGAGCCATTGTCAAACTTTGTAGACTCTTTTATTAAATCTCATGTGCAATCATTGCCATCATATGTAAAGGACTCTATAGACTTCATAAACAAGATCTCACCAATAACGGGTTTAAAAGAAGACTGTATCTTGGTCACATTAGACGTCGAGAGTCTTTGTACCAGCATTCCCCATGTGGGGGGGCTGGCAGCACTAGCACACTATTTGGGAGACAGAGATACTAATGAATATCCACCAACAAACTTCATTCTAGAGTTGGCTGAATATGTTTTGACGTACAACTATTTCAGGTTTGATGATGAATACTACCTCCAAACGAATGGAACATCGATGGGCTCTACATTTGCTCCGAGCTATGCCAACCTCTATATGGGTCTTTTTGAAGAACGTTTTGTTAATAATGAAAACGAGAATCCATTTTTGAATAAAGTCCTTAAGTGGTATCGATTAATTGATGACATTTTTTGTATATGGGTAGGAACCGAAGAAGAACTGTCAGAGTTTATGGCACTACTCAATGACATTGACCCTAATCTCAAATTCACTATTGAACGTGACACTAAACGTGTTCATTATCTCGATATGTGGATTGAGAAATCAAATGGAACCTTGTTTACAAGTCTATATAGAAAAGAAACAGACAGAAATACTCTATTACAGGGTGACAGCTTCCACCCTGAGCCATTAAAAAGAGGACTTCCAAGAAGCCAATTTTTTAGACTGCGCCGTATATGCCACTCCACAGATGATTATCTAGAAAAAGCAGCGGAGATGCGCATGAGGTTTCTAAAAAGAGGCTATTCGTCACAATGTGTGGATGAAGCTCATAACTTGGCATTGGAAAAAACACGAGATGAACTGCTACAAAAAAGACCCGCTAAAGCTACAGAACACTCCGTAATGTTCACAACTACATATACTTTGAATTCGCGAAAAGTGGGAGAGGTGGTCAAGAAACACTGGCATATTTTATCATCTGACCCAGCTTTGCCGGCTGAATTTAAATATCCACCACGTATTGTGTATAGGAGAGGTCGCAATTTACGCGATAAATTGGTTCATGCCAACTGCCAGCCACTTAAGAAAATTAGCCAAGCACTTTTACGCCCTCTACCAAATGGTAGCTATAAATGCAGAGGATGCGCACAGTGCAACAACATGATGAAGTGTCAATATTTCTGTCACCCACACACAGGAAAAAGGTTCCAAATAAATGACATTATCACGTGTTCCACCACCCATGTTATTTACATTATTAAATGTCCATGTGGGCTCTGTTATGTCGGTAAAACCACCCGCTCTCTTAAACAGAGAATTAGTGAACATAAAAGTTCAATCAGGAGAAACGACAGGGAGTATCCAGTCGCTGTACATTTCAATGACATGAAGCATGACATTTCCACCTTTAGATTTTGTGGCATAGAGAAAGTTAAGATATCAGACAGGGGAGGTGATATTAATAATACTCTGAGTAAAAGAGAATGTTTTTGGATTTTCACCCTCCAGACATTGTTTCCAAAAGGACTTAATGATGAAATGCCTTTGTATGTTATGCTGTGAATTGGAACATGAAATGTGTGTCTCTTGTAGATTATTCTGACGTTTTTCATATGATGTACCCAATGACTAATGAACTTGCTATGTCCTCATTGAGATTATACAGAAGTGTTCAATACGCCTTATTTATACACTTTTGTAAGAGTTATGAAATGCACATTGTTATATTTGGTAGCACTTATTTATTTTCCTTTGCTTCCAACCCCCTTCGATGTGTAGAACGGATGTGGGTGGAGCCAGGTCTACATAAGGGTGCAACTTTCAAAAAATCCCAAAAGCTCTGACGAAGGCCGTGTGGCCGATACGTAAGCTTATTAAATATCGGTGATACTATCAAGAGCAGTGTGCGGTTTCCTTTTCCTTCATCTTGTTCAATTGATGCCATGCACCTGCAAATTAGATTGCTCAGATGTGCGAGTGCCTTTTTGTATTTCTATAATGTATGAACCAGGGAAATGTCTGTGGAATGGTAATGTTTGACCAGGGAAATGTATGTGGCATGGTAATGGATGACCAGGGAAATGTCTGTGGTATGGGAATGATTGACCAGGGAAATGTCTGTGGCATGGTAATGGTTGACCAGAGAAATGTCTACAGCATGGTAATGGTTGACAAGGGAAATGTCTGTGGAATGGTTGACCAGGGAAATGTCTGCAGCATGGTTATGGTTGACCAGGGAAATGTATGTTGTCATGGTTGACCAGGGAAATGTCTGTGGCATGGTAATGGTTGACCAGGGAAATGTCTGTGGCATGGTAATGGATGACCAGGGAAATGGCTGTGGTAGGGTAATGGTTGACCAGGGAATGTCTGTGGAATGATTGACCAGGGAAATGTCTGTGGCATGGTAATGGTTGACAAGGGAAATGTCTGTGGCATGGTAATGGTTGACCAGGGAAATGTCTGTGGCATGGTTGACAAGGGAAATGTCTGTGGCATAGTAATGGTTGACCAGGGAAATGTCTGCAGCATGGTAATGGTTGACCAGGGAAATGTCTGTTGTCATGGTTGACCAGGGAAATGTCTGTGGCATGTTAATGGTTGACCAGGGAAATGTCTGTGGCATGGTAATGGTTGACCAGGGAAATGTCTGTGGCATGGTTGACCAGGGAAATGTCTGCGGCATGGTAATGGTTGACAAGGGAAATGTCTGTGGTATGGTAATGGTTGACCAGGGAAATGTCTGCAGCATGGTAATGGTTGACCAGGGAAATGTCTGTTGTCATGGTTGACCAGGGAAATGTCTGTGGAATGATTGACCAGGGAACTGTCTGTGGCATGGTAATGGTTGACAAGGGAAATGTCTGGTGGCATGGTAATGGTTGACCAGGGAACTGTCTGTGGCATGGTAATGGTTTACAAGGGAAATGTCTGTGGCATGGTTGACCAGGGAAATGTCTGCGTTATGGTAATGGTTGACAAGGGAAATGTCTGTGGCATGGTAATGGTTGACCAGGGAACTGTCTGTGGCATGGTAATGGTTGACAAGGGAAATGTCTGTGGCATGGTAATGGTTGACAAGGGAAATGTCTGTGGCATGGTAATGGTTGACCAGGGAAATATCTGTGGCATGGTTAACCAGGGAACTGTCTGTGGCATGGTAATGGTTGACCAGGGAAATGTCTGTGGCATGGTAATGGTTGACCAGGGAAATGTATGTTGTCATGGTAATGGTTGACCAGGGAAATGTCTGTCAAAGCTAATGTGATTATCCAAGTCATTCAATCAATTTCCTCCCTCTTAATTTTGATCAATATGTTACAATGAGCAGTAATCTATTGTTGTCAATAAATATTGCAAGTCAGTTAAGATCAAATTCTTATTTACATTGACTGCATACCCCGGACAAACCTGACGACGCTGGTCCAATTGTGCGCCGCCCTATGGGACTCCCAATCACGGCCGGATGTGATGCAGCCGGTTTATTGTGGCCTTATATTACAAACTGTCCAATAAATGACTTAATTATCTAGCAAATATAACCTCAATCCAGATGACCTTTTCCTTGACATAATCAGGACATGACAGGCATAATCAGCAGTGGTACAATAACAGATCACACACATTGTTGTTTTCAGAAGACAAAATGTATCTCTGAGGCCTTGGTTGCCTTTTAAACAGAGCCTACATTCTATATAGCCATTCATCTGATACGAAAATGGAAATGTTGACAAATCTCCTCAATAGGAAAACCATCAGAACTCACCTGACATAACAATTTAAAACGTCTCAAACATTATTTTTAACATGAAGATCAGGGGAGAGCGCGAACGCAGTCCCCCACTACCATAAATTATGCAATCGAGATTTCCACATTTGAGAAATTCGCAGGGGTCAGCACAGCCGGAGTGCAATGGCTGAGCCTCGCCCTGGGTGAACCGCCTTCTTGATCACGGTGTCTCCCTTGCCAGGTAAGTATGAGTTGGACACGTTGGTAGAGAGCCACTGATTCCAGGACAACGATGTTTGACTCGCGGTTACCACTTCTACTACTGATAATATCACATCATATCGACCAGGGTTTAATGACATTTATGAATACAGTTGAGGACAAAGCGGTGGAAAAGCGATGCATTTTGTTTTAATATATTATATCACTGTCTGACTATTTTCCCATCATGCAACAAGGTAGAAATTCTATACACATTGATTTTTTTTGTCTAAATGTCTGTCTGATTACACACAAGTAGAAGACGTTCCAAAATGCTGAAATCACGTTCGTGCACACACAGCCAACCAAATGACACCAACTATTTCTGGTGTTTTGTAGCGTTCCAGACGTTGTAGGAATAGTTTCATCACGCTTGTTTTCTGCTCTCAGTAAAATATGATTCCACCATCGACCACAGGGAAGCAACGACCCTCAGACATGGAGGAGAAACAGTCGCCTACTACTTCATCAACAACAAGACACACTAGTAGCTACTAGGGGTGTGCTGACATGGATATACTCGTATTTGTAATTTATCATAGTAGCAGGCTGCAGGACTCTAAATGATGATCCTATGATCAGACCAGAAACATGCCAGGAAAAGAGAGAGGATGAAATGATGAAGCCAGCGGAGGAAGAACTATAGCTTCACTCTATCCAATCAGAGCAGCAGGATCAACCTACAGCCCGCCCTTCTCTTTACAAATCAAATCAAGTTAATTTTATATAGCCCTTCGTACATCAGCTAATATCTCGAAGTGCTGTACAGAAACCCAGCCTAAAACCCCAAACAGCAAGCAATGCAGGTGTAGAAGCACGGTGGCTAGGAAAAACTCCCTAGAAAGGCCAAAACCTAGGAAGAAACCTAGAGAGGAACCAGGCTATGAGGGGTGGCCAGTCCTCTTCTGGCTGTGCAGGGTGGAGATTTTATAACAGAACATGGCCAAGATGTTCAAATGTTCATAAATGACCAGCATGGTCAAATAATAATAATCAGGAGTAAATGTCAGTTGGCTTTTCATAGCCGATCATTAAGAGTATCTCTACCGCTCCTGCGGTCTCTAGAGAGTTGAAAACAGCAGGTCTGGGACAGGTAGCACGTCCGGTGGACAGGTCAGGGTTCCATAGCCGCAGGCAGAACAGTTGAAACTGGAACAGCAGCAAGGCCAGGTGGACTGGGGACAGCACAGACACGGAAACTAGCCAGGTGATTTATTTAGATCACGCACATGACTGAGAGATTCTTGCTGGCACCCGAAAAAAAATATGTTTATTCCGATCACAGATTATTACAAAAAAGACTTAGATCATAATCGTATCAAGAAAATTGCCCATATCAGGTACGATCCTCGTTTTGTCTGGCTACTCCACACACCTCTAGTAGCTACAGTAACAGAGACGTTAATAATGAACACATTGTTCTATCTGTGGTAATAGGACGTGGGAGAAACGTTTTTCTTAACAGTAAGTGTTACACGTATTGATGCATACGACATGCACATACTGAAATCACAGTCACAAATAGCTTGACTGAGTGGTTGTTTTGGCCTCAATAGCTGAGCTTTTATTTAATTATCTTTATTTAACCTTTATTTAACTAGGCAACAAATTATTTATTTACATTGACGGCCTACACCGGCCAAACCTGGACAACGCTGGGCCAATTGAATAGGCTACTACAACTCATAGTTTGTCGTACTTTTCAGACAGGTGATCTATTACAAATTATAAACTGGGTGGTTTGAGCCCTGAATGCAGATTGACAAAAACATATAATTTTACTGTTCTAATTTAGTTGGTAACCAGTTTCTAATAGCAATAATGTACTTCTGGGGTTGTGGTATATGGCCAATGTTAGATTGACCCCTATCCACAAGAAGGGCAGGAAAACAGACCTGTATCTATGTTGAGTATGCAGTCTAAGGTGCTGGAAGAAGTCATTTATGAATAGATGGATGAATATACTGGCAAGAATACTCTTATCAGAACTACAGTCTGGTTTTAGAAAGACCCACTCCACTGACATCTTTGTTTTGACTGACTTCATCAGGAAATAAATGGACCAGGGAAATGTCTGTGGTATGGTAATGGTTGACCAGGGAAATGTCTGTGGCATGGTAATGGATGACCAGGGAAATGTCTGTGGCATGGTAATGGTTGACCAGGGAAATGTCTGTGGCATGTAATGGATGACCAGGGAAAAGTATGTTGGCATGGTAATGGTTGACCAGGGAAATATCTGTGAAATGGTTGGCCAGGGAAATGTCTGTGGCATGGTAATGGATGACCAGGGAAATGTCTGTGGTATGGTAATGTTTGACCAGGGAAATGTCTGTGGAATGGTAATGTTTGACCAGGGAAATGTCTGTGGAATTGTAATGGTTGGCCAGGGAAATGTCTGTGGCATGGTACTGGATGACCAGGGAAATGTCTGTGGAATGGTAATGGATGACCAGGGAAATGTCTGTGGTATGGTAATGTTTGACCAGGGAAATGTCTGTGGAATGGTAATGTTTGACCAGGGAAATGTCTGTGGCATGGTAATGGATGACCAGGGAAATGTCTGTGGTATGGTAATGGTTGACCAGGGAAATGTCTGTGGAATGATTGACCAGGGAAATGTATGTGGCATGGTAATGGTTGACCAGGGAAATGTCTACAGCATGGTAATGGTTGACAAGGGAAATGTCTGTGGAATGGTTGACCAGGGAAATGTCTGCAGCATGGTTATGGTTGACCAGGGAAATGTATGTTGTCATGGTAATGGTTGACAAGGGAAATGTCTGTGGCATGGTAATGGTTGACCAGGGAAATGTATGTGACATGGTAATGGATGACCAGGGAAATGTCTGTGGTATAGTAATGGTTGACCAGGGAATGTCTGTGGAATGATTGACCAGGGAACTGTCTGTGGCATGGTAATGGTTGACAAGGGAAATGTCTGTGGCATGGTAATGGTTGACCAGGGAAATGTCTGCAGCATGGTAATGGTTGACCAGGGAAATGTCTGTTGTCATGGTTGACCAGGGAAATGTCTGTGGCATGGTAATGGTTGACCAGGGAAATGTCTGTGGTATGGTAATGGTTGACCAGGAAAATGTCTGTGGAATGATTGACCAGGGAACTGTCTGTGGCATGGTAATGGTTGACAAGGGAAATGTCTGTGGCATGGTAATGGTTGACCAGGGAAATATCTGTGGCATGGTAATGGTTGACAAGGGAAATGTCTGTGGCATAGTAATGGTTGACAAGGGAAACTCTCCTGACATAACAATTTAAAACATCTCAAACATTATTTTTAACATGAAGATCAGGGGAGAGCGCGAACGCAGTCCCCCACTACCATAAATTATGCAATCGAGATTTCCACATTTGAGAAATTCGCAGGGGTCAGCACAGCCGGAGTGCAATGGCTGAGCCTCGTCCTGGGTGAACCGCCTTCTTGATCACGGTGTCTCCCTTGCCAGGTAAGTATGAGTTGGACACGTTGGTAGAGAGCCACTGATTCCAGGACAACGATGTTTGACTCGTGGTTACCACTTCTACTACTGATAATATCACATCATATCGACCAGGGTTTAATGACATTTATGAATACAGTTGAGGACAAAGCGGTGGAAAAGCGATGCATTTTGTTTTACTATATTATATCACTGTCTGACTATTTTCCCATCATGCAACAAGGTAGAAATTCTATACACATTGATTTTTTTTGTCTAAATGTCTGTCTGATTACACACAAGTAGGCGACGTTCCAAAATGCTGAAATCACGTTCGTGCACACACAGCCAACCAAATGACACCAACTATTTCTGGTGTTTTGTAGCGTTCCAGACGTTGTAGGAATAGTTTCATCACGCTTGTTTTCTGCTCTCAGTAAAATATGATTCCACCATCGACCACAGGGAAGCAACGACCCTCAGACATGGAGGAGAAACAGTCGCCTACTACTTCATCAACAACAAGACACACTAGTAGCTACTAGGGGTGTGCTGACATGGATATACTCGTATTTGTAATTTATCATAGTAGCAGGCTGCAGGACTCTAAATGATGATCCTATGATCAGACCAGAAACATGCCAGGAAAAGAGAGAGGATGAAATGATGAAGCCAGCGGAGGAAGAACTATAGCTTCACTCTATCCAATCAGAGCAGCAGGATCAACCTACAGCCCGCCCTTCTCTTTACAAATCAAATCAAGTTAATTTTATATAGCCCTTCGTACATCAGCTAATATCTCGAAGTGCTGTACAGAAACCCAGCCTAAAACCCCAAACAGCAAGCAATGCAGGTGTAGAAGCACGGTGGCTAGGAAAAACTCCCTAGAAAGGCCAAAACTTAGGAAGAAACCTAGAGAGGAACCAGGCTATGAGGGGTGGCCAGTCCTCTTCTGGCTGTGCAGGGTGGAGATTTTATAACAGAACATGGCCAAGATGTTCAAATGTTCATAAATGACCAGCATTGTCAAATAATAATAATCAGGAGTAAATGTCAGTTGGCTTTTCATAGCCGATCATTAAGAGTATCTCTACCGCTCCTGCGGTCTCTAGAGAGTTGAAAACAGCAGGTCTGGGACAGGTAGCACGTCCGGTGGACAGGTCAGGGTTCCATAGCCGCAGGCAGAACAGTTGAAACTGGAACAGCAGCAAGGCCAGGTGGACTGGGGACAGCACAGACACGGAAACTAGCCAGGTGATTTATTTAGATCACGCACATGACTGAGAGATTCTTGCTGGCACCCGAAAAAAAATATGTTTATTCCGATCACAGATTATTACAAAAAAGACTTAGATCATAATCGTATCAAGAAAATTGCCCATATCAGGTACGATCCTCGTTTTGTCTGACTACTCCACACACCTCTAGTAGCTACAGTAACAGAGACGTTAATAATGAACACATTGTTCTATCTGTGGTAATAGGACGTGGGAGAAACGTTTTTCTTAACAGTAAGTGTTACACGTATTGATGCATACGACATGCACATACTGAAATCACAGTCACAAATAGCTTGACTGAGTGGTTGTTTTGGCCTCAATAGCTGAGCTTTTATTTAATTATCTTTATTTAACCTTTATTTAACTAGGCAACAAATTATTTATTTACATTGACGGCCTACACCGGCCAAACCTGGACAACGCTGGGCCAATTGAATAGGCTACTACAACTCATAGTTTGTCGTACTTTTCAGACAGGTGATCTATTACAAATTATAAACTGGGTGGTTTGAGCCCTGAATGCAGATTGACAAAAACATATAATTTTACTGTTCTAATTTAGTTGGTAACCAGTTTCTAATAGCAATAATGTACTTCTGGGGTTGTGGTATATGGCCAATGTTAGATTGACCCCTATCCACAAGAAGGGCAGGAAAACAGACCTGTATCTATGTTGAGTATGCAGTCTAAGGTGCTGGAAGAAGTCATTTATGAATAGATGGATGAATATACTGGCAAGAATACTCTTATCAGAACTACAGTCTGGTTTTAGAAAGACCCACTCCACTGACATCTTTGTTTTGACTGACTTCATCAGGAAATAAATGGACCAGGGAAATGTCTGTGGTATGGTAATGGTTGACCAGGGAAATGTCTGTGGCATGGTAATGGATGACCAGGGAAATGTCTGTGGCATGGTAATGGTTGACCAGGGAAATGTCTGTGGCATGTAATGGATGACCAGGGAAAAGTATGTTGGCATGGTAATGGTTGACCAGGGAAATATCTGTGAAATGGTTGGCCAGGGAAATGTCTGTGGCATGGTAATGGATGACCAGGGAAATGTCTGTGGTATGGTAATGTTTGACCAGGGAAATGTCTGTGGAATGGTAATGTTTGACCAGGGAAATGTCTGTGGAATTGTAATGGTTGGCCAGGGAAATGTCTGTGGCATGGTACTGGATGACCAGGGAAATGTCTGTGGAATGGTAATGGATGACCAGGGAAATGTCTGTGGTATGGTAATGTTTGACCAGGGAAATGTCTGTGGAATGGTAATGTTTGACCAGGGAAATGTCTGTGGAATGGTAATGTTTGACCAGGGAAATGTCTGTGGCATGGTAATGGCTGACCAGGGAAATGTCTGTGGTATGGTAATGGTTGACCAGGGAAATGTCTGTGGAATGATTGACCAGGGAAATGTCTGTGGCATGGTAATGGTTGACCAGGGAAATGTCTACAGCATGGTAATGGTTGACAAGGGAAATGTCTGTGGAATGGTTGACCAGGGAAATGTCTGCAGCATGGTTATGGTTGACCAGGGAAATGTATGTTGTCATGGTAATGGTTGACAAGGGAAATGTCTGTGGCATGGTAATGGTTGACCAGGGAAATGTATGTGACATGGTAATGGATGACCAGGGAAATGTCTGTGGTATAGTAATGGTTGACCAGGGAATGTCTGTGGAATGATTGACCAGGGAACTGTCTGTGGCATGGTAATGGTTGACAAGGGAAATGTCTGTGGCATGGTAATGGTTGACCAGGGAAATGTCTGTGGCATGGTAATGGTTGACCAGGGAAATGTCTGTGGTATGGTAATGGTTGACCAGGAAAATGTCTGTGGAATGATTGACCAGGGAACTGTCTGTGGCATGGTAATGGTTGACAAGGGAAATGTCTGTGGCATGGTAATGGTTGACCAGGGAACTGTCTGTGGCATGGTAATGGTTGACAAGGGAAATGTCTGTGGCATGGTAATGGTTGACAAGGGAAATGTCTGTGGCATGGTAATGGTTGACCAGGGAAATATCTGTGGCATGGTTGACCAGGGAACTGTCTGTGGCATGGTAATGGTTGACCAGGGAAATGTCTGTGGCATGGTAATGGTTGACCAGGGAAATGTATGTTGTCATGGTAATGGTTGACCAGGGAAATGTCTGTCAAAGCTAATGTGATTATCCAAGTCATTCAATCAATTTCCTCCCTCTTAATTTTGATCAATATGTTACAATGAGCAGTAATCTATTGTTGTCAATAAATATTGCAAGTCAGTTAAGATCAAATTCTTATTTACATTGACTGCATACCCCGGACAAACCTGACGACGCTGGTCCAATTGTGCGCCGCCCTATGGGACTCCCAATCACGGCCGGATGTGATGCAGCCGGTTTATTGTGGCCTTATATTACAAACTGTCCAATAAATGACTTAATTATCTAGCAAATATAACCTCAATCCAGATGACCTTTTCCTTGACATAATCAGGACATGACAGGCATAATCAGCAGTGGTACAATAACAGATCACACACATTGTTGTTTTCAGAAGACAAAATGTATCTCTGAGGCCTTGGTTGCCTTTTAAACAGAGCCTACATTCTATATAGCCATTCATCTGATACGAAAATGGAAATGTTGACAAATCTCCTCAATAGGAAAACCATCAGAACTCACCTGACATAACAATTTAAAACAGCTCAAACATTATTTTTAACATGAAGATCAGGGGAGAGCGCGAACGCAGTCCCCCACTACCATAAATTATGCAATCGAGATTTCCACATTTGAGAAATTCGCAGGGGTCAGCACAGCCGGAGTGCAATGGCTGAGCCTCGCCCTGGGTGAACCGCCTTCTTGATCACGGTGTCTCCCTTGCCAGGTAAGTATGAGTTGGACACGTTGGTAGAGAGCCACTGATTCCAGGACAACGATGTTTGACTCGCGGTTACCACTTCTACTACTGATAATATCACATCATATCGACCAGGGTTTAATGACATTTATGAATACAGTTGAGGACAAAGCGGTGGAAAAGCGATGCATTTTGTTTTACTATATTATATCACTGTCTGACTATTTTCCCATCATGCAACAAGGTAGAAATTCTATACACATTGATTTTTTTTGTCTAAATGTCTGTCTGATTACACACAAGTAGGCGACGTTCCAAAATGCTGAAATCACGTTCGTGCACACACAGCCAACCAAATGACACCAACTATTTCTGGTGTTTTGTAGCGTTCCAGACGTTGTAGGAATAGTTTCATCACGCTTGTTTTCTGCTCTCAGTAAAATATGATTCCACCATCGACCACAGGGAAGCAACGACCCTCAGACATGGAGGAGAAACAGTCGCCTACTACTTCATCAACAACAAGACACACTAGTAGCTACTAGGGGTGTGCTGACATGGATATACTCGTATTTGTAATTTATCATAGTAGCAGGCTGCAGGACTCTAAATGATGATCCTATGATCAGACCAGAAACATGCCAGGAAAAGAGAGAGGATGAAATGATGAAGCCAGCGGAGGAAGAACTATAGCTTCACTCTATCCAATCAGAGCAGCAGGATCAACCTACAGCCCGCCCTTCTCTTTACAAATCAAATCAAGTTAATTTTATATAGCCCTTCGTACATCAGCTAATATCTCGAAGTGCTGTACAGAAACCCAGCCTAAAACCCCAAACAGCAAGCAATGCAGGTGTAGAAGCACGGTGGCTAGGAAAAACTCCCTAGAAAGGCCAAAACCTAGGAAGAAACCTAGAGAGGAACCAGGCTATGAGGGGTGGCCAGTCCTCTTCTGGCTGTGCAGGGTGGAGATTATAACAGAACATGGCCAAGATGTTCAAATGTTCATAAATGACCAGCATGGTCAAATAATAATAATCAGGAGTAAATGTCAGTTGGCTTTTCATAGCCGATCATTAAGAGTATCTCTACCGCTCCTGCGGTCTCTAGAGAGTTGAAAACAGCAGGTCTGGGACAGGTAGCACGTCCGGTGGACAGGTCAGGGTTCCATAGCCGCAGGCAGAACAGTTGAAACTGGAACAGCAGCAAGGCCAGGTGGACTGGGGACAGCACAGACACGGAAACTAGCCAGGTGATTTATTTAGATCACGCACATGACTGAGAGATTCTTGCTGGCACCCGAAAAAAAATATGTTTATTCCGATCACAGATTATTACAAAAAAGACTTAGATCATAATCGTATCAAGAAAATTGCCCATATCAGGTACGATCCTCGTTTTGTCTGACTACTCCACACACCTCTAGTAGCTACAGTAACAGAGACGTTAATAATGAACACATTGTTCTATCTGTGGTAATAGGACGTGGGAGAAACGTTTTTCTTAACAGTAAGTGTTACACGTATTGATGCATACGACATGCACATACTGAAATCACAGTCACAAATAGCTTGACTGAGTGGTTGTTTTGGCCTCAATAGCTGAGCTTTTATTTAATTATCTTTATTTAACCTTTATTTAACTAGGCAACAAATTATTTATTTACATTGACGGCCTACACCGGCCAAACCTGGACAACGCTGGGCCAATTGAATAGGCTACTACAACTCATAGTTTGTCGTACTTTTCAGACAGGTGATCTATTACAAATTATAAACTGGGTGGTTTGAGCCCTGAATGCAGATTGACAAAAATATATAATTTTACTGTTCTAATTTAGTTGGTAACCAGTTTCTAATAGCAATAATGTACTTCTGGGGTTGTGGTATATGGCCAATGTTAGATTGACCCCTATCCACAAGAAGGGCAGGAAAACAGACCTGTATCTATGTTGAGTATGCAGTCTAAGGTGCTGGAAGAAGTCATTTATGAATAGATGGATGAATATACTGGCAAGAATACTCTTATCAGAACTACAGTCTGGTTTTAGAAAGACCCACTCCACTGACATCTTTGTTTTGACTGACTTCATCAGGAAATAAATGGACCAGGGAAATGTCTGTGGTATGGTAATGGTTGACCAGGGAAATGTCTGTGGCATGGTAATGGATGACCAGGGAAATGTCTGTGGCATGGTAATGGTTGACCAGGGAAATGTCTGTGGCATGTAATGGATGACCAGGGAAAAGTATGTTGGCATGGTAATGGTTGGCCAGGGAAATGTCTGTGAAATGGTTGGCCAGGGAAATGTCTGTGGCATGGTAATGGATGACCAGGGAAATGTCTGTGGTATGGTAATGTTTGACCAGGGAAATGTCTGTGGAATGGTAATGTTTGACCAGGGAAATGTCTGTGGAATTGTAATGGTTGGCCAGGGAAATGTCTGTGGCATGGTACTGGATGACCAGGGAAATGTCTGTGGAATGGTAATGGATGACCAGGGAAATGTCTGTGGTATGGTAATGTTTGACCAGGGAAATGTCTGTGGAATGGTAATGTTTGACCAGGGAAATGTCTGTGGAATGGTAATGTTTGACCAGGGAAATGTCTGTGGCATGGTAATGGATGACCAGGGAAATGTCTGTGGTATGGTAATGGTTGACCAGGGAAATGTCTGTGGAATGATTGACCAGGGAAATGTCTGTGGCATGGTAATGGTTGACCAGGGAAATGTCTACAGCATGGTAATGGTTGACAAGGGAAATGTCTGTGGAATGGTTGACCAGGGAAATGTCTGCAGCATGGTTATGGTTGACCAGGGAAATGTATGTTGTCATGGTAATGGTTGACAAGGGAAATGTCTGTGGCATGGTAATGGTTGACCAGGGAAATGTATGTGACATGGTAATGGATGACCAGGGAAATGTCTGTGGTATAGTAATGGTTGACCAGGGAATGTCTGTGGAATGATTGACCAGGGAACTGTCTGTGGCATGGTAATGGTTGACAAGGGAAATGTCTGTGGCATGGTAATGGTTGACCAGGGAAATGTCTGCAGCATGGTAATGGTTGACCAGGGAAATGTCTGTTGTCATGGTTGACCAGGGAAATGTCTGTGGCATGGTAATGGTTGACCAGGGAAATGTCTGTGGTATGGTAATGGTTGACCAGGAAAATGTCTGTGGAATGATTGACCAGGGAACTGTCTGTGGCATGTAATGGATGACCAGGGAAAAGTATGTTGGCATGGTAATGGTTGGCCAGGGAAATGTCTGTGAAATGGTTGGCCAGGGAAATGTATGTGGCATGGTAATGGATGACCAGGGAAATGTCTGTGGTATGGGAATGATTGACCAGGGAAATGTCTGTGGCATGGTAATGGTTGACCAGAGAAATGTCTACAGCATGGTAATGGTTGACAAGGGAAATGTCTGTGGAATGGTTGACCAGGGAAATGTCTGTGGCATGTAATGGTTGACCAGGGAAATGTCTGTGGCATGGTAATGGATGACCAGGGAAATGGCTGTGGTAGGGTAATGGTTGACCAGGGAATGTCTGTGGAATGATTGACCAGGGAAATGTCTGTGGCATGGTAATGGTTGACAAGGGAAATGTCTGTGGCATGGTAATGGTTGACAAGGGAAATGTCTGTGGCATAGTAATGGTTGACCAGGGAAATGTCTGCAGCATGGTAATGGTTGACCAGGGAAATGTCTGTTGTCATGGTTGACCAGGGAAATGTCTGTGGCATGTTAATGGTTGACCAGGGAAATGTCTGTGGAATGATTGGCCAGGGAACTGTCTGTGGCATGGTAATGGTTGACAAGGGAAATGTCTGTGGCATGGTAATGGTTGACCAGGGAAATGTCTGTGGCATGGTTGACCAGGGAAATGTCTGCGGCATGGTAATGGTTGACAAGGGAAATGTCTGTGGTATGGTAATGGTTGACCAGGGAAATGTCTGCAGCATGGTAATGGTTGACCAGGGAAATGTCTGTTGTCATGGTTGACCAGGGAAATGTCTGTGGCATGGTAATGGTTGACCAGGAAAATGTCTGTGGAATGATTGACCAGGGAACTGTCTGTGGCATGGTAATGGTTGACAAGGGAAATGTCTGGTGGCATGGTAATGGTTGACCAGGGAACTGTCTGTGGCATGGTAATGGTTTACAAGGGAAATGTCTGTGGCATGGTTGACCAGGGAAATGTCTGCGTTATGGTAATGGTTGACAAGGGAAATGTCTGTGGCATGGTAATGGTTGACCAGGGAACTGTCTGTGGCATGGTAATGGTTGACAAGGGAAATGTCTGTGGCATGGTAATGGTTGACAAGGGAAATGTCTGTGGCATGGTAATGGTTGACCAGGGAAATATCTGTGGCATGGTTAACCAGGGAACTGTCTGTGGCATGGTAATGGTTGACCAGGGAAATGTCTGTGGCATGGTAATGGTTGACCAGGGAAATGTATGTTGTCATGGTAATGGTTGACCAGGGAAATGTCTGTCAAAGCTAATGTGATTATCCAAGTCATTCAATCAATTTCCTCCCTCTTAATTTTGATCAATATGTTACAATGAGCAGTAATCTATTGTTGTCAATAAATATTGCAAGTCAGTTAAGATCAAATTCTTATTTACATTGACTGCATACCCCGGACAAACCTGACGACGCTGGTCCAATTGTGCGCCGCCCTATGGGACTCCCAATCACGGCCGGATGTGATGCAGCCGGTTTATTGTGGCCTTATATTACAAACTGTCCAATAAATGACTTAATTATCTAGCAAATATAACCTCAATCCAGATGACCTTTTCCTTGACATAATCAGGACATGACAGGCATAATCAGCAGTGGTACAATAACAGATCACACACATTGTTGTTTTCAGAAGACAAAATGTATCTCTGAGGCCTTGGTTGCCTTTTAAACAGAGCCTACATTCTATATAGCCATTCATCTGATACGAAAATGGAAATGTTGACAAATCTCCTTCTCAATAGGAAAATCATCAGAACTCACCTGACATAACAATTTAAAACAGCTCAAACATTATTTTTAACATGAAGATCAGGGGAGAGCGCGAACGCAGTCCCCCACTACCATAAATTATGCAATCGAGATTTCCACATTTGAGAAATTCGCAGGGGTCAGCACAGCCGGAGTGCAATGGCTGAGCCTCGCCCTGGGTGAACCGCCTTCTTGATCACGGTGTCTCCCTTGCCAGGTAAGTATGAGTTGTACACGTTGGTAGAGAGCCACTGATTCCAGGACAACGGTGTTTGACTCGAGGTTACCACTTCTACTTCTGATAATATCACATCATATCGACCAGGGTTTAATGACATTTATGAATACAGTTGAGGACAAAGCGGTGGAAAAGCGATGCACTTTGTTTTACTATATTATATCACTGTCTGACTATTTTCCCATCATGCAACAAGGTAGAAATTCTATACACATTGATTTTTTTTGTCTAAATGTCTGTCTGATTACACACAAGTAGGCGACGTACCAAAATGCTGAAATCACGTTCGTGCACACACAGCCAACCAAATGACACCAACTATTTCTGGTGTTTTGTAGCGTTCCAGACGTTGTAGGAATAGTTTCATCACGCTTGTTTTCTGCTCTCAGTAAAATATGATTCCACCATCGACCACAGGGAAGCAACGACCCTCAGACATGGAGGAGAAACAGTCGCCTACTACTTCATCAACAACAAGACACACTAGTAGCTACTAGGGGTGTGCTGACATGGACATACTCGTATTTGTAATTTATCATAGTAGCAGGCTGCAGGACTCTAAATGATGATCCTATGATCAGACCAGAAACATGCCAGGAAAAGAGAGAGGATGAAATGATGAAGCCAGCGGAGGAAGAACTATAGCTTCACTCTATCCAATCAGAGCAGCAGGATCAACCTACAGCCCGCCCTTCTCTTTACAAATCAAATCAAGTTAATTTTATATAGCCCTTCGTACATCAGCTAATATCTCGAAGTGCTGTACAGAAACCCAGCCTAAAACCCCAAACAGCAAGCAATGCAGGTGTAGAAGCACGGTGGCTAGGAAAAACTCCCTAGAAAGGCCAAAACCTAGGAAGAAACCTAGAGAGGAACCAGGCTATGAGGGGTGGCCAGTCCTCTTCTGGCTGTGCAGGGTGGAGATTATAACAGAACATGGCCAAGATGTTCAAATGTTCATAAATGACCAGCATGGTCAAATAATAATAATCAGGAGTAAATGTCAGTTGGCTTTTCATAGCCGATCATTAAGAGTATCTCTACCGCTCCTGCGGTCTCTAGAGAGTTGAAAACAGCAGGTCTGGGACAGGTAGCACGTCCGGTGGACAGGTCAGGGTTCCATAGCCGCAGGCAGAACAGTTGAAACTGGAACAGCAGCAAGGCCAGGTGGACTGGGGACAGCACAGACACGGAAACTAGCCAGGTGATTTATTTAGATCACGCACATGACTGAGAGATTCTTGCTGGCACCCGAAAAAAAATATGTTTATTCCGATCACAGATTATTACAAAAAAGACTTAGATCATAATCGTATCAAGAAAATTGCCCATATCAGGTACGATCCTCGTTTTGTCTGACTACTCCACACACCTCTAGTAGCTACAGTAACAGAGACGTTAATAATGAACACATTGTTCTATCTGTGGTAATAGGACGTGGGAGAAACGTTTTTCTTAACAGTAAGTGTTACACGTATTGATGCATACGACATGCACATACTGAAATCACAGTCACAAATAGCTTGACTGAGTGGTTGTTTTGGCCTCAATAGCTGAGCTTTTATTTAATTATCTTTATTTAACCTTTATTTAACTAGGCAACAAATTATTTATTTACATTGACGGCCTACACCGGCCAAACCTGGACAACGCTGGGCCAATTGAATAGGCTACTACAACTCATAGTTTGTCGTACTTTTCAGACAGGTGATCTATTACAAATTATAAACTGGGTGGTTTGAGCCCTGAATGCAGATTGACAAAAACATATAATTTTACTGTTCTAATTTAGTTGGTAACCAGTTTCTAATAGCAATAATGTACTTCTGGGGTTGTGGTATATGGCCAATGTTAGATTGACCCCTATCCACAAGAAGGGCAGGAAAACAGACCTGTATCTATGTTGAGTATGCAGTCTAAGGTGCTGGAAGAAGTCATTTATGAATAGATGGATGAATATACTGGCAAGAATACTCTTATCAGAACTACAGTCTGGTTTTAGAAAGACCCACTCCACTGACATCTTTGTTTTGACTGACTTCATCAGGAAATAAATGGACCAGGGAAATGTCTGTGGTATGGTAATGGTTGACCAGGGAAATGTCTGTGGCATGGTAATGGATGACCAGGGAAATGTCTGTGGCATGGTAATGGTTGACCAGGGAAATGTCTGTGGCATGTAATGGATGACCAGGGAAAAGTCTGTTGGCATGGTAATGGTTGACCAGGGAAATGTCTGTGAAATGGTTGGCCAGGGAAATGTCTGTGGCATGGTAATGGATGACCAGGGAAATGTCTGTGGTATGGTAATGTTTGACCAGGGAAATGTCTGTGGAATGGTAATGTTTGACCAGGGAAATGTCTGTGGAATTGTAATGGTTGGCCAGGGAAATGTCTGTGGCATGGTACTGGATGACCAGGGAAATGTCTGTGGAATGGTTGGTCAGGGAAATGTCTGTGGCATGGTAATGGATGACCAGGGAAATGTCTGTGGAATGGTAATGTTTGACCAGGGAAATGTATGTGGCATGGTAATGGATGACCAGGGAAATGTCTGTGGTATGGGAATGATTGACCAGGGAAATGTCTGTGGCATGGTAATGGTTGACCAGAGAAATGTCTACAGCATGGTAATGGTTGACAAGGGAAATGTCTGTGGAATGGTTGACCAGGGAAATGTCTGTGGCATGGTAATGGTTGACCAGGGAAATGTCTGTGGCATGGTAATGGATGACCAGGGAAATGGCTGTGGTAGGGTAATGGTTGACCAGGGAATGTCTGTGGAATGATTGACCAGGGAAATGTCTGTGGCATGGTAATGGTTGACAAGGGAAATGTCTGTGGCATGGTAATGGTTGACCAGGGAAATGTCTGTGGCATGGTTGACAAGGGAAATGTCTGTGGCATAGTAATGGTTGACCAGGGAAATGTCTTCAGCATGGTAATGGTTGACCAGGGAAATGTCTGTTGTCATGGTTGACCAGGGAAATGTCTGTGGCATGTTAATGGTTGACCAGGGAAATGTCTGTGGAATGATTGGCCAGGGAACTGTCTGTGGCATGGTAATGGTTGACAAGGGAAATGTCTGTGGCATGGTAATGGTTGACCAGGGAAATGTCTGTGGCATGGTTGACCAGGGAAATGTCTGCGGCATGGTAATGGTTGACAAGGGAAATGTCTGTGGTATGGTAATGGTTGACCAGGGAAATGTCTGCAGCATGGTAATGGTTGACCAGGGAAATGTCTGTTGTCATGGTTGACCAGGGAAATGTCTGTGGCATGGTAATGGTTGACCAGGAAAATGTCTGTGGAATGATTGACCAGGGAACTGTCTGTGGCATGGTAATGGTTGACAAGGGAAATGTCTGGTGGCATGGTAATGGTTGACCAGGGAACTGTCTGTGGCATGGTAATGGTTTACAAGGGAAATGTCTGTGGCATGGTTGACCAGGGAAATGTCTGCGTTATGGTAATGGTTGACAAGGGAAATGTCTGTGGCATGGTAATGGTTGACCAGGGAACTGTCTGTGGCATGGTAATGGTTGACAAGGGAAATGTCTGTGGCATGGTAATGGTTGACAAGGGAAATGTCTGTGGCATGGTAATGGTTGACCAGGGAAATATCTGTGGCATGGTTAACCAGGGAACTGTCTGTGGCATGGTAATGGTTGACCAGGGAAATGTCTGTGGCATGGTAATGGTTGACCAGGGAAATGTATGTTGTCATGGTAATGGTTGACCAGGGAAATGTCTGTCAAAGCTAATGTGATTATCCAAGTCATTCAATCAATTTCCTCCCTCTTAATTTTGATCAATATGTTACAATGAGCAGTAATCTATTGTTGTCAATAAATATTGCAAGTCAGTTAAGATCAAATTCTTATTTACATTGACTGCATACCCCGGACAAACCTGACGACGCTGGTCCAATTGTGCGCCGCCCTATGGGACTCCCAATCACGGCCGGATGTGATGCAGCCGGTTTATTGTGGCCTTATATTACAAACTGTCCAATAAATGACTTAATTATCTAGCAAATATAACCTCAATCCAGATGACCTTTTCCTTGACATAATCAGGACATGACAGGCATAATCAGCAGTGGTACAATAACAGATCACACACATTGTTGTTTTCAGAAGACAAAATGTATCTCTGAGGCCTTGGTTGCCTTTTAAACAGAGCCGACATTCTATATAGCCATTCATCTGATACGAAAATGGAAATGTTGACAAATCTCCTTCTCAATAGGAAAATCATCAGAACTCACCTGACATAACAATTTAAAACAGCTCAAACATTATTTTTAACATGAAGATCAGGGGAGAGCGCGAACGCAGTCCCCCACTACCATAAATTATGCAATCGAGATTTCCACATTTGAGAAATTCGCAGGGGTCAGCACAGCCGGAGTGCAATGGCTGAGCCTCGCCCTGGGTGAACCGCCTTCTTGATCACGGTGTCTCTCTTGCCAGGTAAGTATGAGTTGTACACGTTGGTAGAGAGCCACTGATTCCAGGACAACGGTGTTTGACTCAAGGTTACCACTTCTACTACTGATAATATCACATCATATCGACCAGGGTTTAATGACATTTATGAATACAGTTGAGGACAAAGCGGTGGAAAAGCGATGCACTTTGTTTTACTATATTATATCACTGTCTGACTATTTTCCCATCATGCAACAAGGTAGAAATTCTATACATATTGATTTTTTTTGTCTAAATGTCTGTCTGATTACACACAAGTAGGCGACGTACCAAAATGCTGAAATCACGTTCGTGCACACACAGCCAACCGAATGACACCAACTATTTCTGGTGTTTTGTAGCGTTCCAGACGTTGTAGGAATAGTTTCATCACGCTTGTTTTCTGCTCTCAGTAAAATATGATTCCACCATCGACCACAGGGAAGCAACGACCCTCAGACATGGAGGAGAAACAGTCGCCTACTACTTCATCAACAACAAGACACACTAGTAGCTACTAAGGGGTGTGCTGACATGGACATACTCGAATTTGTAATTTATCCTAGTAGCAGGCTGCAGGACTCTAAATGATGATCCTATGATCAGACCAGAAACATGCCAGGAAAAGAGAGAGGATGAAATGATGAAGCCAGCGGAGGAAGAACTATAGCTTCACTCTATCCAATCAGAGCAGCAGGATCAACCTACAGCCCGCCCTTCTCTTTACAAATCAAATCAAGTTTATTTTATATAGCCCTTCGTACATCAGCTAATATCTCGAAGTGCTGTACAGAAACCCAGCCTAAAACCCCAAACAGCAAGCAATGCAGGTGTAGAAGCACGGTGGCTAGGAAAAACTCCCTAGAAAGGCCAAAACCTAGGAAGAAACCTAGAGAGGAACCAGGCTATGAGGGGTGGCCAGTCCTCTTCTGGCTGTGCAGGGTGGAGATTATAACAGAACATGGCCAAGATGTTCAAATGTTCATAAATGACCAGCATGGTCAAATAATAATAATCAGGTGTAAATGTCAGTTGGCTTTTCATAGCCGATCATTAAGAGTATCTCTACCGCTCCTGCGGTCTCTAGAGAGTTGAAAACAGCAGGTCTGGGACAGGTAGCACGTCCGGTGGACAGGTCAGGGTTCCATAGCCGCAGGCAGAACAGTTGAAACTGGAACAGCAGCAAGGCCAGGTGGACTGGGGACAGCACAGACACGGAAACTAGCCAGGTGATTTATTTAGATCACGCACATGACTGAGAGATTCTTGCTGGCACCCGAAAAAAAATATGTTTATTCCGATCACAGATTATTACAAAAAAGACTTAGATCATAATCGTATCAAGAAAATTGCCCATATCAGGTACGATCCTCGTTTTGTCTGACTACTCCACACACCTCTAGTAGCTACAGTAACAGAGACGTTAATAATGAACACATTGTTCTATCTGTGGTAATAGGACGTGGGAGAAACGTTTTTCTTAACAGTAAGTGTTACACGTATTGATGCATACGACATGCACATACTGAAATCACAGTCACAAATAGCTTGACTGAGTGGTTGTTTTGGCCTCAATAGCTGAGCTTTTATTTAATTATCTTTATTTAACCTTTATTTAACTAGGCAACAAATTATTTATTTACATTGACGGCCTACACCGGCCAAACCTGGACAACGCTGGGCCAATTGAATAGGCTACTACAACTCATAGTTTGTCGTACTTTTCAGACAGGTGATCTATTACAAATTATAAACTGGGTGGTTTGAGCCCTGAATGCAGATTGACAAAAACATATAATTTTACTGTTCTAATTTAGTTGGTAACCAGTTTCTAATAGCAATAATGTACCTCTGGGGTTGTGGTATATGGCCAATGTTAGATTGACCCCTATCCACAAGAAGGGCAGGAAAACAGACCTGTATCTATGTTGAGTATGCAGTCTAAGGTGCTGGAAGAAGTCATTTATGAATAGATGGATGAATATACTGGCAAGAATACTCTTATCAGAACTACAGTCTGGTTTTAGAAAGACCCACTCCACTGACATCTTTGTTTTGACTGACTTCATCAGGAAATAAATGGACCAGGGAAATGTCTGTGGTATGGTAATGGTTGACCAGGGAAATGTCTGTGGCATGGTAATGGATGACCAGGGAAATGTCTGTGGCATGGTAATGGTTGACCAGGGAAATGTCTGTGGCATGTAATGGATGACCAGGGAAAAGTCTGTTGGCATGGTAATGGTTGACCAGGGAAATGTCTGTGAAATGGTTGGTCAGGGAAATGTCTGTGGCATGGTAATGGATGACCAGGGAAATGTCTGTGGTATGGTAATGTTTGACCAGGGAAATGTCTGTGGCATGGTTGACCAGGGAAATGTCTGTGGTATGGTAATGTTTGACCAGGGAAATGTCTGTGGCATGGTAATGTTTGACCAGGGAAATGTCTGCGGCATGGTAATGGTTGACCAGGGAAATGTCTGTGGTATGGGAATGATTGACCAGGGAAATGTCTGTGGCATGGTAATGGTTGACCAGGGAAATGTCTGTGGAATGATTGACCAGGGAACTGTCTGTGGCATGGTAATGGTTGACAAGGGAAATGTCTGTGGCATGGTAATGGTTGACCAGGGAAATGTATGTGACATGGTAATGGATGACCAGGGAAATGTCTGTGGTATAGTAATGGTTGACCAGGGAATGTCTGTGGAATGATTGACCAGGGAACTGTCTGTGGCATGGTAATGGTTGACAAGGGAAATGTCTGTGGCATGGTAATGGTTGACCAGGGAAATGTCTGCAGCATGGTAATGGTTGACCAGGGAAATGTCTGTTGTCATGGTTGACCAGGGAAATGTCTGTGGCATGGTAATGGTTGACCAGGGAAATGTCTGTGGTATGGTAATGGTTGACCAGGAAAATGTCTGTGGAATGATTGACCAGGGAACTGTCTGTGGCATGGTAATGGTTGACAAGGGAAATGTCTGTGGCATGGTAATGGTTGACCAGGGAACTGTCTGTGGCATGGTAATGGTTGACAAGGGAAATGTCTGTGGCATGGTAATGGTTGACAAGGGAAATGTCTGTGGCATGGTAATGGTTGACCAGGGAAATATCTGTGGCATGGTTGACCAGGGAACTGTCTGTGGCATGGTAATGGTTGACCAGGGAAATGTCTGTGGCATGGTAATGGTTGACCAGGGAAATGTATGTTGTCATGGTAATGGTTGACCAGGGAAATGTCTGTCAAAGCTAATGTGATTATCCAAGTCATTCAATCAATTTCCTCCCTCTTAATTTTGATCAATATGTTACAATGAGCAGTAATCTATTGTTGTCAATTAATATTGCAAGTCAGTTAAGATCAAATTCTTATTTACATTGACTGCATACCCCGGACAAACCTGACGACGCTGGTCCAATTGTGCGCCGCCCTATGGGACTCCCAATCACGGCCGGATGTGATGCAGCCGGTTTATTGTGGCCTTATATTACAAACTGTCCAATAAATGACTTAATTATCTAGCAAATATAACCTCAATCCAGATGACCTTTTCCTTGACATAATCAGGACATGACAGGCATAATCAGCAGTGGTACAATAACAGATCACACACATTGTTGTTTTCAGAAGACAAAATGTATCTCTGAGGCCTTGGTTGCCTTTTAAACAGAGCCTACATTCTATATAGCCATTCATCTGATACGAAAATGGAAATGTTGACAAATCTCCTCAATAGGAAAACCATCAGAACTCACCTGACATAACAATTTAAAACATCTCAAACATTATTTTTAACATGAAGATCAGGGGAGAGCGCGAACGCAGTCCCCCACTACCATAAATTATGCAATCGAGATTTCCACATTTGAGAAATTCGCAGGGGTCAGCACAGCCGGAGTGCAATGGCTGAGCCTCGCCCTGGGTGAACCGCCTTCTTGATCACGGTGTCTCCCTTGCCAGGTAAGTATGAGTTGTACACGTTGGTAGAGAGCCACTGATTCCAGGACAACGGTGTTTGACTCACGGTTACCACTTCTACTACTGATAATATCACATCATATCGACCAGGGTTTAATGACATTTATGAATACAGTTGAGGACAAAGCGGTGGAAAAGCGATGCACTTTGTTTTACTATATTATATCACTGTCTGACTATTTTCCCATCATGCAACAAGGTAGAAATTCTATACATATTGATTTTTTTTGTCTAAATGTCTGTCTGATTACACACAAGTAGGCGACGTACCAAAATGCTGAAATCACGTTCGTGCACACACAGCCAACCGAATGACACCAACTATTTCTGGTGTTTTGTAGCGTTCCAGACGTTGTAGGAATAGTTTCATCACGCTTGTTTTCTGCTCTCAGTAAAATATGATTCCACCATCGACCACAGGGAAGCAACGACCCTCAGACATGGAGGAGAAACAGTCGCCTACTACTTCATCAACAACAAGACACACTAGTAGCTACTAAGGGGTGTGCTGACATGGACATACTCGAATTTGTAATTTATCCTAGTAGCAGGCTGCAGGACTCTAAATGATGATCCTATGATCAGACCAGAAACATGCCAGGAAAAGAGAGAGGATGAAATGATGAAGCCAGCGGAGGAAGAACTATAGCTTCACTCTATCCAATCAGAGCAGCAGGATCAACCTACAGCCCGCCCTTCTCTTTACAAATCAAATCAAGTTTATTTTATATAGCCCTTCGTACATCAGCTAATATCTCGAAGTGCTGTACAGAAACCCAGCCTAAAACCCCAAACAGCAAGCAATGCAGGTGTAGAAGCACGGTGGCTAGGAAAAACTCCCTAGAAAGGCCAAAACCTAGGAAGAAACCTAGAGAGGAACCAGGCTATGAGGGGTGGCCAGTCCTCTTCTGGCTGTGCAGGGTGGAGATTATAACAGAACATGGCCAAGATGTTCAAATGTTCATAAATGACCAGCATGGTCAAATAATAATAATCAGGTGTAAATGTCAGTTGGCTTTTCATAGCCGATCATTAAGAGTATCTCTACCGCTCCTGCGGTCTCTAGAGAGTTGAAAACAGCAGGTCTGGGACAGGTAGCACGTCCGGTGGACAGGTCAGGGTTCCATAGCCGCAGGCAGAACAGTTGAAACTGGAACAGCAGCAAGGCCAGGTGGACTGGGGACAGCACAGACACGGAAACTAGCCAGGTGATTTATTTAGATCACGCACATGACTGAGAGATTCTTGCTGGCACCCGAAAAAAAATATGTTTATTCCGATCACAGATTATTACAAAAAAGACTTAGATCATAATCGTATCAAGAAAATTGCCCATATCAGGTACGATCCTCGTTTTGTCTGACTACTCCACACACCTCTAGTAGCTACAGTAACAGAGACGTTAATAATGAACACATTGTTCTATCTGTGGTAATAGGACGTGGGAGAAACGTTTTTCTTAACAGTAAGTGTTACACGTATTGATGCATACGACATGCACATACTGAAATCACAGTCACAAATAGCTTGACTGAGTGGTTGTTTTGGCCTCAATAGCTGAGCTTTTATTTAATTATCTTTATTTAACCTTTATTTAACTAGGCAACAAATTATTTATTTACATTGACGGCCTACACCGGCCAAACCTGGACAACGCTGGGCCAATTGAATAGGCTACTACAACTCATAGTTTGTCGTACTTTTCAGACAGGTGATCTATTACAAATTATAAACTGGGTGGTTTGAGCCCTGAATGCAGATTGACAAAAACATATAATTTTACTGTTCTAATTTAGTTGGTAACCAGTTTCTAATAGCAATAATGTACCTCTGGGGTTGTGGTATATGGCCAATGTTAGATTGACCCCTATCCACAAGAAGGGCAGGAAAACAGACCTGTATCTATGTTGAGTATGCAGTCTAAGGTGCTGGAAGAAGTCATTTATGAATAGATGGATGAATATACTGGCAAGAATACTCTTATCAGAACTACAGTCTGGTTTTAGAAAGACCCACTCCACTGACATCTTTGTTTTGACTGACTTCATCAGGAAATAAATGGACCAGGGAAATGTCTGTGGTATGGTAATGGTTGACCAGGGAAATGTCTGTGGCATGGTAATGGATGACCAGGGAAATGTCTGTGGCATGGTAATGGTTGACCAGGGAAATGTCTGTGGCATGTAATGGATGACCAGGGAAAAGTCTGTTGGCATGGTAATGGTTGACCAGGGAAATGTCTGTGAAATGGTTGGTCAGGGAAATGTCTGTGGCATGGTAATGGATGACCAGGGAAATGTCTGTGGTATGGTAATGTTTGACCAGGGAAATGTCTGTGGAATGGTAATGTTTGACCAGGGAAATGTCTGTGGAATTGTAATGGTTGGCCAGGGAAATATCTGTGGCATGGTACTGGATGACCAGGGAAATGTCTGTGGAATGGTAATGGATGACCAGGGAAATGTCTGTGGTATGGTAATGATTGACCAGGGAAATGTCTGTGGCATGGTAATGGTTGACCAGAGAAATGTCTACAGCATGGTAATGGTTGACAAGGGAAATGTCTGTGGAATGGTTGACCAGGGAAATGTCTGTGGCATGGTAATGGTTGACCAGGGAAATGTCTGTGGCATGGTAATGGATGACCAGGGAAATGGCTGTGGTAGGGTAATGGTTGACCAGGGAATGTCTGTGGAATGATTGACCAGGGAAATGTCTGTGGCATGGTAATGGTTGACCAGGGAAATGTCTGTGGCATGGTAATGGTTGACCAGGGAAATGTCTGTGGCATGGTTGACAAGGGAAATGTCTGTGGCATAGTAATGGTTGACCAGGGAAATGTCTGCAGCATGGTTATGGTTGACCAGGGAAATGTCTGTTGTCTGGTATGGTTGACCAGGGAAATGTCTGTGGCATGTTAATGGTTGACCAGGGAAATGTCTGTGGAATGATTGGCCAGGGAACTGTCTGTGGCATGGTAATGGTTGACCAGGGAAATGTCTGTGGCATGGTAATGGTTGACCAGGGAAATGTCTGTGGCATGGTTGACCAGGGAAATGTCTGCGGCATGGTAATGGTTGACAAGGGAAATGTCTGTGGCATGGTAATGGTTGACCAGGGAAATGTCTGCAGCATGGTAATGGTTGACCAGGGAAATGTCTGTTGTCATGGTTGACCAGGGAAATGTCTGTGGCATGGTAATGGTTGACCAGGAAAATGTCTGTGGAATGATTGACCAGGGAACTGTCTGTGGCATGGTAATGGTTGACAAGGGAAATGTCTGGTGGCATGGTAATGGTTGACCAGGGAACTGTCTGTGGCATGGTAATGGTTGACCAGGGAAATGTCTGTGGCATGGTTGACCAGGGAACTGTCTGCGTTATGGTAATGGTTGACAAGGGAAATGTCTGTGGCATGGTAATGGTTGACCAGGGAACTGTCTGTGGCATGGTAATGGTTGACAAGGGAAATGTCTGTGGCATGGTAATGGTTGACAAGGGAAATGTCTGTGGCATGGTAATGGTTGACCAGGGAAATATCTGTGGCATGGTTGACCAGGGAACTGTCTGTGGCATGGTAATGGTTGACCAGGGAAATGTCTGTGGCATGGTAATGGTTGACCAGGGAAATGTATGTTGTCATGGTAATGGTTGACCAGGGAAATGTCTGTCAAAGCTAATGTGATTATCCAAGTCATTCAATCAATTTCCTCCCTCTTAATTTTGATCAATATGTTACAATGAGCAGTAATCTATTGTTGTCAATTAATATTGCAAGTCAGTTAAGATCAAATTCTTATTTACATTGACTGCATACCCCGGACAAACCTGACGACGCTGGTCCAATTGTGCGCCGCCCTATGGGACTCCCAATCACGGCCGGATGTGATGCAGCCGGTTTATTGTGGCCTTATATTACAAACTGTCCAATAAATGACTTAATTATCTAGCAAATATAACCTCAATCCAGATGACCTTTTCCTTGACATAATCAGGACATGACAGGCATAATCAGCAGTGGTACAATAACAGATCACACACATTGTTGTTTTCAGAAGACAAAATGTATCTCTGAGGCCTTGGTTGCCTTTTAAACAGAGCCGACATTCTATATAGCCATTCATCAGATACGAAAATGGAAATGTTGACAAATCTCCTTCTCAATAGGAAAATCATCAGAACTCACCTGACATAACAATTTAAAACAGCTCAAACATTATTTTTAACATGAAGATCAGGGGAGAGCGCGAACGCAGTCCCCCACTACCATAAATTATGCAATCGAGATTTCCACATTTGAGAAATTCGCAGGGGTCAGCACAGCCGGAGTGCAATGGCTGAGCCTCGCCCTGGGTGAACCGCCTTCTTGATCACGGTGTCTCCCTTGCCAGGTAAGTATGAGTTGTACACGTTGGTAGAGAGCCACTGATTCCAGGACAACGGTGTTTGACTCAAGGTTACCACTTCTACTACTGATAATATCACATCATATCGACCAGGGTTTAATGACATTTATGAATACAGTTGAGGACAAAGCGGTGGAAAAGCGATGCACTTTGTTTTACTATATTATATCACTGTCTGACTATTTTCCCATCATGCAACAAGGTAGAAATTCTATACATATTGATTTTTTTTGTCTAAATGTCTGTCTGATTACACACAAGTAGGCGACGTACCAAAATGCTGAAATCACGTTCGTGCACACACAGCCAACCGAATGACACCAACTATTTCTGGTGTTTTGTAGCGTTCCAGACGTTGTAGGAATAGTTTCATCACGCTTGTTTTCTGCTCTCAGTAAAATATGATTCCACCATCGACCACAGGGAAGCAACGACCCTCAGACATGGAGGAGAAACAGTCGCCTACTACTTCATCAACAACAAGACACACTAGTAGCTACTAAGGGGTGTGCTGACATGGACATACTCGAATTTGTAATTTATCCTAGTAGCAGGCTGCAGGACTCTAAATGATGATCCTATGATCAGACCAGAAACATGCCAGGAAAAGAGAGAGGATGAAATGATGAAGCCAGCGGAGGAAGAACTATAGCTTCACTCTATCCAATCAGAGCAGCAGGATCAACCTACAGCCCGCCCTTCTCTTTACAAATCAAATCAAGTTTATTTTATATAGCCCTTCGTACATCAGCTAATATCTCGAAGTGCTGTACAGAAACCCAGCCTAAAACCCCAAACAGCAAGCAATGCAGGTGTAGAAGCACGGTGGCTAGGAAAAACTCCCTAGAAAGGCCAAAACCTAGGAAGAAACCTAGAGAGGAACCAGGCTATGAGGGGTGGCCAGTCCTCTTCTGGCTGTGCAGGGTGGAGATTATAACAGAACATGGCCAAGATGTTCAAATGTTCATAAATGACCAGCATGGTCAAATAATAATAATCAGGTGTAAATGTCAGTTGGCTTTTCATAGCCGATCATTAAGAGTATCTCTACCGCTCCTGCGGTCTCTAGAGAGTTGAAAACAGCAGGTCTGGGACAGGTAGCACGTCCGGTGGACAGGTCAGGGTTCCATAGCCGCAGGCAGAACAGTTGAAACTGGAACAGCAGCAAGGCCAGGTGGACTGGGGACAGCACAGACACGGAAACTAGCCAGGTGATTTATTTAGATCACGCACATGACTGAGAGATTCTTGCTGGCACCCGAAAAAAAATATGTTTATTCCGATCACAGATTATTACAAAAAAGACTTAGATCATAATCGTATCAAGAAAATTGCCCATATCAGGTACGATCCTCGTTTTGTCTGACTACTCCACACACCTCTAGTAGCTACAGTAACAGAGACGTTAATAATGAACACATTGTTCTATCTGTGGTAATAGGACGTGGGAGAAACGTTTTTCTTAACAGTAAGTGTTACACGTATTGATGCATACGACATGCACATACTGAAATCACAGTCACAAATAGCTTGACTGAGTGGTTGTTTTGGCCTCAATAGCTGAGCTTTTATTTAATTATCTTTATTTAACCTTTATTTAACTAGGCAACAAATTATTTATTTACATTGACGGCCTACACCGGCCAAACCTGGACAACGCTGGGCCAATTGAATAGGCTACTACAACTCATAGTTTGTCGTACTTTTCAGACAGGTGATCTATTACAAATTATAAACTGGGTGGTTTGAGCCCTGAATGCAGATTGACAAAAACATATAATTTTACTGTTCTAATTTAGTTGGTAACCAGTTTCTAATAGCAATAATGTACCTCTGGGGTTGTGGTATATGGCCAATGTTAGATTGACCCCTATCCACAAGAAGGGCAGGAAAACAGACCTGTATCTATGTTGAGTATGCAGTCTAAGGTGCTGGAAGAAGTCATTTATGAATAGATGGATGAATATACTGGCAAGAATACTCTTATCAGAACTACAGTCTGGTTTTAGAAAGACCCACTCCACTGACATCTTTGTTTTGACTGACTTCATCAGGAAATAAATGGACCAGGGAAATGTCTGTGGTATGGTAATGGTTGACCAGGGAAATGTCTGTGGCATGGTAATGGATGACCAGGGAAATGTCTGTGGCATGGTAATGGTTGACCAGGGAAATGTCTGTGGCATGTAATGGATGACCAGGGAAAAGTCTGTTGGCATGGTAATGGTTGACCAGGGAAATGTCTGTGAAATGGTTGGTCAGGGAAATGTCTGTGGCATGGTAATGGATGACCAGGGAAATGTCTGTGGAATGGTAATGTTTGACCAGGGAAATGTCTGTGGCATGGTAATGGTTGACCAGGGAAATGTCTGTGGCATGGTAATGGTTGACAAGGGAAATGTCTGTGGCATGGTAATGGTTGACCAGAGAAATGTCTACAGCATGGTAATGGTTGACAAGGGAAATGTCTGTGGAATGG
>NW_026601382.1:0-50000 GCF_029448725.1 Salvelinus fontinalis
CTACAGTATGGTGTTAATGATCTACAGTCCTACAGTATGGTGTTAATGACCTACAGTATGGTGTTAATGAGCTACAGTCCTACAGCATGGTGTTAATGATCTACAGTATGGTGTTAATGATCTACAGTCCTACAGTATGGTGTTAATGACCTACAGTATGGTGTTAATGACCTACAGTATGGTGTTAATGATCTACAGTATGGTGTTAATGACCTACAGACCTACAGTATGGTGTTAATGATCTACAGTATGGTGTTAATGACCTACAGTCCTACAATATGGTGTTAATGATCTACAGTATGGTGTTAATGATCTACAGTATGGTGTTCATGATCTACAGTATGGTGTTAATGACCTACAGTATGGTGTTAATGATAAACAGTATGGTGCTAATGACCTACAGTATGGTGTTAATGATCTACAGTATGGTGTTAATGATATACAGTATGGTGTTAATGATCTACAGTATGGTGTTAATGACCTACAGTATGGCGTTAATGACATACAGTATGGTGTTAATGACCTACAGTCCTACAGTATGGTGTTAATGACCCACAGTACGGTGTTAATGATCTACAGTATGGTGTTAATGACCTACAGTATGGTGTTAATGACCTACAGTCCTACAGTATGGTGTTAATGATCTACAGTATGGTGTTAATATTCTACAGTATGGTGTTAATGACCTACAGTATGGTGTTAATGATCTACAGTATGGTGTAAATGACCTAAAGTCCTACAGTATGGTGTTAATGATATACAGTATGGTGTTAATGATCTACAGTATGGTGTTAATGACCTACAGTATGGTGTTAATGATCTACAGTATGGTGTTAATGATATACAGTATGGTGTTAATGACCTACAGTATGGTGTTAATGATCTACAGTATGGTGTTAATGATATACAGTATGGTGTTAATGGTCTACAGTATGGTGTTAATGACCTACAGTATGGTGTTAATGACATACAGTATGGTGTTAATGACCTACAGTATGGTGTTAATGATCTACAGTATGGTGTTAATGATCTACAGTATGGTGTTAATGACCTGCAGTATGGTGTTAATGACCTACAGTCCTACAGTATGGTGTTAATGATCTACAGTATGGTGTTAATGATCTACAGTATGGTGTTAATGACCTACAGTGTGGTGTTAATGACCTACAGTCCTACAGTATGGTGTTAATGACCTACAGTCCTACAGTATGGTGTTAATGATCTACAGTCCTACAGTATGGTGTTAATGACCTACAGTCCTACAGTATGGTGTTAATGATCTACAGTCCTACAGTATGGTGTTAATGATCTACAGTATGGTGTTAATGATCTACAGTATGGTGTAAATGACCTACAGTCCTACAGTATGGTGTTAATGATCTACAGTCCTACAGTATGGTGTTAATGACCTACAGTCCTACAGTATGGTGTTAATGATCTACAGTCCTACAGTATGGTGTTAATGATATACAGTATGGTGTTAATGATCTACAGTATGGTGTTAATGATCTACAGTATGGTGTTAATGATCTACAGTATGGTGTTAATGATCTACAGTATGGTGTTAATGATATACAGTCCTGAAGTATGGTGTTAATGATCTACAGTATGGTGCTAATGATCTACAGTATGGTGTTAATGACCTACAGTATGGTGTTAATGACCTCCAGTATGGTGTTAATGACCTACAGTATGGTGTTAATGACCTACAGTCCTACAGTATGGTGATAATGACCTACAGTCCTACAGTATGGTGTTAATGACCTACAGTATGGTGTTAATGACATACAGTATGGTGTTAATGACCTACAGTATGGTGTTAATGACCTACAGTCCTACAGTATGGTGTTAATGACCTGCAGTCCTACAGTATGGTGTTAATGATCTACAGTATGGTGTTAATGACCTACAGTATGGTGTTAATGATATACAGTCCTACAGTATGGTGTTAATGATCTACAGTATGGTGTTAATGATCTACAGTATCGTGTTAATGACCTACAGTGTGGTGTTAATGACCTACAGTCCTACAGTATGGTGTTAATGATCTACAGTCCTACAGTATGGTGTTAATGATCTACAGTATGGTGTTAATGACCTACAGTCCTACAGTATGGTGTTAATGATCTACAGTATGGTGTTAATGACCTACAGTATGGTGTTAAAGATCTACAGTATGGTGTTAATGACCTACAGTATGGTGTTAATGATCTACAGTCCTACAGTATGGTGTTAATGACCTACAGTCCCACAGTATGGTGTTAATGACCTACAGTATGGTGTCAATGATCTACATTATGGTGTTAATGACCTACAGTCCTACAGTATGGTGTTAATGACCTACAGTATGGTGTTAATGACCTACAGTCCTACAGTATGGTGTTAATGACCTACAGTCATACAGTATGGTGTTAATGATATACAGTATGGTGTTAATGACCTACAGTCCTACAGTATGGTGTTAATGATCTACAGTATGGTGTTAATGATCTACAGTATGGTGTTAATGACCTACAGTCCTACAGTATGGTGTTAATGATCTACAGTCCTACAGTATGGTGTTAATGATATACAGTATGGTGTTAATAACCTACAGTCCTACAGTATGGTGTTAATGACCTACAGTATGGTGTTAATGAGCTACAGTCCTACAGCATGGTGTTAATGATCTACAGTATGGTGTTAATGATCTACAGTCCTACAGTATGGTGTTAATGACCTACAGTATGGTGTTAATGACCTACAGTATGGTGTTAATGATCTACAGTATGGTGTTAATGACCTACTGACCTACAGTATGGTGTTAATGATCTACAGTATGGTGTTAATGACCTACAGTCCTACAATATGGTGTTAATGATCTACAGTATGGTGTTAATGATCTACAGTATGGTGTTCATGATCTACAGTATGGTGTTAATGACCTACAGTATGGTGTTAATGATAAACAGTATGGTGCTAATGACCTACAGTATGGTGTTAATGATCTACAGTATGGTGTTAATGATATACAGTATGGTGTTAATGATCTACAGTATGGTGTTAATGACCTACAGTATGGCGTTAATGACATACAGTATGGTGTTAATGACCTACAGTCCTACAGTATGGTGTTAATGATCTACAGTCCTACAGTATGGTGTTAATGATATACAGTATGGTGTTAATGACCCACAGTACGGTGTTAATGAGCTACAGTATGGTGTTAATGACCTACAGTATGGTGTTAATGACCTACAGTCCTACAGTATGGTGTTAATGATCTACAGTATGGTGTTAATATTCTACAGTATGGTGTTAATGACCTACAGTATGGTGTTAATGATCTACAGTATGGTGTAAATGACCTAAAGTCCTACAGTATGGTGTTAATGATATACAGTATGGTGTTAATGATCTACAGTATGGTGTTAATGACCTACAGTATGGTGTTAATGATCTACAGTATGGTGTTAATGATATACAGTATGGTGTTAATGACCTACAGTATGGTGTTAATGATCTACAGTATGGTGTTAATGATATACAGTATGGTGTTAATGGTCTACAGTATGGTGTTAATGACCTACAGTATGGTGTTAATGACATACAGTATGGTGTTAATGTCCTACAGTATGGTGTTAATGATCTACAGTATGGTGTTAATGATCTACAGTATGGTGTTAATGACCTGCAGTATGGTGTTAATGACCTACAGTCCTACAGTATGGTGTTAATGATCTACAGTATGGTGTTAATGATCTACAGTATGGTGTTAATGACCTACAGTGTGGTGTTAATGACCTACAGTCCTACAGTATGGTGTTAATGACCTACAGTCCTACAGTATGGTGTTAATGATCTACAGTCCTACAGTATGGTGTTAATGACCTACAGTCCTACAGTATGGTGTTAATGATCTACAGTCCTACAGTATGGTGTTAATGATCTACAGTATGGTGTTAATGATCTACAGTATGGTGTAAATGACCTACAGTCCTACAGTATGGTGTTAATGATCTACAGTCCTACAGTATGGTGTTAATGACCTACAGTCCTACAGTATGGTGTTAATGATCTACAGTCCTACAGTATGGTGTTAATGATATACAGTATGGTGTTAATGATCTACAGTATGGTGTTAATGATCTACAGTATGGTGTTAATGATCTACAGTATGGTGTTAATGATCTACAGTATGGTGTTAATGATATACAGTCCTGAAGTATGGTGTTAATGATCTACAGTATGGTGCTAATGATCTACAGTATGGTGTTAATGACCTACAGTATGGTGTTAATGACCTCCAGTATGGTGTTAATGACCTACAGTATGGTGTTAATGACCTACAGTCCTACAGTATGGTGATAATGACCTACAGTCCTACAGTATGGTGTTAATGACCTACAGTATGGTGTTAATGACATACAGTATGGTGTTAATGACCTACAGTATGGTGTTAATGACCTACAGTCCTACAGTATGGTGTTAATGACCTGCAGTCCTACAGTATGGTGTTAATGATCTACAGTATGGTGTTAATGACCTACAGTATGGTGTTAATGATATACAGTCCTACAGTATGGTGTTAATGATCTACAGTATGGTGTTAATGATCTACAGTATCGTGTTAATGACCTACAGTGTGGTGTTAATGACCTACAGTCCTACAGTATGGTGTTAATGATCTACAGTCCTACAGTATGGTGTTAATGATCTACAGTATGGTGTTAATGACCTACAGTCCTACAGTATGGTGTTAATGATCTACAGTATGGTGTTAATGACCTACAGTATGGTGTTAAAGATCTACAGTATGGTGTTAATGACCTACAGTATGGTGTTAATGATCTACAGTCCTACAGTATGGTGTTAATGACCTACAGTCCCACAGTATGGTGTTAATGACCTACAGTATGGTGTCAATGATCTACATTATGGTGTTAATGACCTACAGTCCTACAGTATGGTGTTAATGACCTACAGTATGGTGTTAATGACCTACAGTCCTACAGTATGGTGTTAATGACCTACAGTCATACAGTATGGTGTTAATGATATACAGTATGGTGTTAATGACCTACAGTCCTACAGTATGGTGTTAATGATCTACAGTATGGTGTTAATGATCTACAGTATGGTGTTAATGACCTACAGTCCTACAGTATGGTGTTAATGATCTACAGTCCTACAGTATGGTGTTAATGATATACAGTATGGTGTTAATAACCTACAGTCCTACAGTATGGTGTTAATGACCTACAGTATGGTGTTAATGATCTACAGTCCTACAGTATGGTGTTAATGATATACAGTATGGTGTTAATGACCTACAGTCCAACAGTATGGTGTTAATGACCTACAGTATGGTGTTAATGATCTACAGTCCTACAGTATGGTGTTAATGATCGACAGTATGGTGTTAATGACCTACAGTATGGTGTTAATGACCTACAGTATGGTGTTAATGATCTACAGTCCTACAGTATGGTGTTAATGATCTACAGTATGGTGTTAATGATCTACAGTATGGTGTTAATGACCTACAGTATGGTGTTAATGACCTACAGTATGGTGTTAATGATCTACAGTATGGTGTTAATGATCTACAGTATGGTGTTAATGACCTACAGTATGGTGTTAATGACCTACAGTATGGTGTTAATGACCTACAGTCCTACAGTATGATGTTAAAGACCTACAGTCCTACAGTATGGTGTTAATGACCTACAGTATGGTGTTAATGACCTACAGTCCTACAGTATGGTGTTAATGACCTACAGTATGGTGTTAATGACCTACAGTATGGTGTTAATGACCTACAGTATGGTGTTAATGACCTACAGTCCTACAGTATGGTGTTAATGATCTACAGTCCTACAGTATGGTGTTAATGACCTACAGTCCTACAGTATGGTGTTAATGACCTACAGTATGGTGTTAAAGACCTACAGTCCTACAGTATGGTGTTAATGATCTACAGTCCTACAGTATGGTGTTAATGACCTACAGTCCCACAGTATGGTGTTAATGACCTACAGTATGGTGTTAAAGACCTACAGTCCTACAGTATGGTGTTAATGATCTACAGTCCTACAGTATGGTGTTAATGACCTACAGTCCTACAGTATGGTGTTAATGATCTACAGTCCTACAGTATGGTGTTAATGATCTATAGTATGGTGTCAATGATCTACATTATGGTGTTAATGACCTACAGTCCTACAGTATGGTGTTAATGACCTACAGTATGGTGTTAATGACCTACAGTCCTACAGTATGGTGTTAATGACCTACAGTCATACAGTATGGTGTTAATGATATACAGTATGGTGTTAATGACCTACAGTCCTACAGTATGGTGTTAATGATCTACAGTATGGTGTTAATGATCTACAGTATGGTGTTAATGACCTACAGTCCTACAGTATGGTGTTAATGATCTACAGTCCTACAGTATGGTGTTAATGATATACAGTATGGTGTTAATGACCTACAGTCCTACAGTATGGTGTTAATGACCTACAGTATGGTGTTAATGATCTACAGTCCTACAGTATGGTGTTAATGATATACAGTATGGTGTTAATGACCTACAGTCCAACAGTATGGTGTTAATGACCTACAGTATGGTGTTAATGATCTACAGTCCTACAGTATGGTGTTAATGATCGACAGTATGGTGTTAATGACCTACAGTATGGTGTTAATGACCTACAGTATGGTGTTAATGAGCTACAGTCCTACAGTATGGTGTTAATGATCTACAGTATGGTGTTAATGATCTACAGTCCTACAGTATGGTGTTAATGACCTACAGTATGGTGTTAATGACCTACAGTATGGTGTTAATGATCTACAGTATGGTGTTAATGACCTACAGTCCTACAGTATGGTGTTAATGATCTACAGTATGGTGTTAATGACCTACAGTCCTACAATATGGTGTTAATGATCTACAGTATGGTGTTAATGATCTACAGTATGGTGTTCATGATCTACAGTATGGTGTTAATGACCTACAGTATGGTGTTAATGATAAACAGTATGGTGCTAATGACCTACAGTATGGTGTTAATGATCTACAGTATGGTGTTAATGATATACAGTATGGTGTTAATGATCTACAGTATGGTGTTAATGACCTACAGTATGGCGTTAATGACATACAGTATGGTGTTAATGACCTACAGTCCTACAGTATGGTGTTAATGATCTACAGTCCTACAGTATGGTGTTAATGATATACAGTATGGTGTTAATGACCCACAGTACGGTGTTAATGATCTACAGTATGGTGTTAATGACCTACAGTATGGTGTTAATGACCTACAGTCCTACAGTATGGTGTTAATGATCTACAGTATGGTGTTAATATTCTACAGTATGGTGTTAATGACCTACAGTATGGTGTTAATGATCTACAGTATGGTGTAAATGACCTAAAGTCCTACAGTATGGTGTTAATGATATACAGTATGGTGTTAATGATCTACAGTATGGTGTTAATGACCTACAGTATGGTGTTAATGATCTACAGTATGGTGTTAATGATATACAGTATGGTGTTAATGACCTACAGTATGGTGTTAATGATCTACAGTATGGTGTTAATGATATACAGTATGGTGTTAATGGTCTACAGTATGGTGTTAATGACCTACAGTATGGTGTTAATGACATACAGTATGGTGTTAATGACCTACAGTATGGTGTTAATGATCTACAGTATGGTGTTAATGATCTACAGTATGGTGTTAATGACCTGCAGTATGGTGTTAATGACCTACAGTCCTACAGTATGGTGTTAATGATCTACAGTATGGTGTTAATGATCTACAGTATGGTGTTAATGACCTACAGTGTGGTGTTAATGACCTACAGTCCTACAGTATGGTGTTAATGACCTACAGTCCTACAGTATGGTGTTAATGATCTACAGTCCTACAGTATGGTGTTAATGACCTACAGTCCTACAGTATGGTGTTAATGATCTACAGTCCTACAGTATGGTGTTAATGATCTACAGTATGGTGTTAATGATCTACAGTATGGTGTAAATGACCTACAGTCCTACAGTATGGTGTTAATGATCTACAGTCCTACAGTATGGTGTTAATGACCTACAGTCCTACAGTATGGTGTTAATGATCTACAGTCCTACAGTATGGTGTTAATGATATACAGTATGGTGTTAATGATCTACAGTATGGTGTTAATGATCTACAGTATGGTGTTAATGATCTACAGTATGGTGTTAATGATCTACAGTATGGTGTTAATGATATACAGTCCTGAAGTATGGTGTTAATGATCTACAGTATGGTGCTAATGATCTACAGTATGGTGTTAATGACCTACAGTATGGTGTTAATGACCTCCAGTATGGTGTTAATGACCTACAGTATGGTGTTAATGACCTACAGTCCTACAGTATGGTGATAATGACCTACAGTCCTACAGTATGGTGTTAATGACCTACAGTATGGTGTTAATGACATACAGTATGGTGTTAATGACCTACAGTATGGTGTTAATGACCTACAGTCCTACAGTATGGTGTTAATGACCTGCAGTCCTACAGTATGGTGTTAATGATCTACAGTATGGTGTTAATGACCTACAGTATGGTGTTAATGATATACAGTCCTACAGTATGGTGTTAATGATCTACAGTATGGTGTTAATGATCTACAGTATCGTGTTAATGACCTACAGTGTGGTGTTAATGACCTACAGTCCTACAGTATGGTGTTAATGATCTACAGTCCTACAGTATGGTGTTAATGATCTACAGTATGGTGTTAATGACCTACAGTCCTACAGTATGGTGTTAATGATCTACAGTATGGTGTTAATGACCTACAGTATGGTGTTAAAGATCTACAGTATGGTGTTAATGACCTACAGTATGGTGTTAATGATCTACAGTCCTACAGTATGGTGTTAATGACCTACAGTCCCACAGTATGGTGTTAATGACCTACAGTATGGTGTCAATGATCTACATTATGGTGTTAATGACCTACAGTCCTACAGTATGGTGTTAATGACCTACAGTATGGTGTTAATGACCTACAGTCCTACAGTATGGTGTTAATGACCTACAGTCATACAGTATGGTGTTAATGATATACAGTATGGTGTTAATGACCTACAGTCCTACAGTATGGTGTTAATGATCTACAGTATGGTGTTAATGATCTACAGTATGGTGTTAATGACCTACAGTCCTACAGTATGGTGTTAATGATCTACAGTCCTACAGTATGGTGTTAATGATATACAGTATGGTGTTAATGACCTACAGTCCTACAGTATGGTGTTAATGACCTACAGTATGGTGTTAATGATCTACAGTCCTACAGTATGGTGTTAATGATATACAGTATGGTGTTAATGACCTACAGTCCAACAGTATGGTGTTAATGACCTACAGTATGGTGTTAATGATCTACAGTCCTACAGTATGGTGTTAATGATCGACAGTATGGTGTTAATGACCTACAGTATGGTGTTAATGACCTACAGTATGGTGTTAATGATCTACAGTCCTACAGTATGGTGTTAATGATCTACAGTATGGTGTTAATGATCTACAGTCCTACAGTATGGTGTTAATGACCTACAGTATGGTGTTAATGACCTACAGTATGGTGTTAATGATCTACAGTATGGTGTTAATGACCTACAGTCCTACAGTATGGTGTTAATGATCTACAGTATGGTGTTAATGACCTACAGTCCTACAATATGGTGTTAATGATCTACAGTATGGTGTTAATGATCTACAGTATGGTGTTCATGATCTACAGTATGGTGTTAATGACCTACAGTATGGTGTTAATGATAAACAGTATGGTGCTAATGACCTACAGTATGGTGTTAATGATCTACAGTATGGTGTTAATGATATACAGTATGGTGTTAATGATCTACAGTATGGTGTTAATGACCTACAGTATGGCGTTAATGACATACAGTATGGTGTTAATGACCTACAGTCCTACAGTATGGTGTTAATGATCTACAGTCCTACAGTATGGTGTTAATGATATACAGTATGGTGTTAATGACCCACAGTACGGTGTTAATGATCTACAGTATGGTGTTAATGACCTACAGTATGGTGTTAATGACCTACAGTCCTACAGTATGGTGTTAATGATCTACAGTATGGTGTTAATATTCTACAGTATGGTGTTAATGACCTACAGTATGGTGTTAATGATCTACAGTATGGTGTAAATGACCTAAAGTCCTACAGTATGGTGTTAATGATGTACAGTATGGTGTTAATGATCTACAGTATGGTGTTAATGACCTACAGTATGGTGTTAATGATCTACAGTATGGTGTTAATGATATACAGTATGGTGTTAATGACCTACAGTATGGTGTTAATGATCTACAGTATGGTGTTAATGATATACAGTATGGTGTTAATGGTCTACAGTATGGTGTTAATGACCTACAGTATGGTGTTAATGACATACAGTATGGTGTTAATGACCTACAGTATGGTGTTAATGATCTACAGTATGGTGTTAATGATCTACAGTATGGTGTTAATGACCTGCAGTATGGTGTTAATGACCTACAGTCCTACAGTATGGTGTTAATGATCTACAGTATGGTGTTAATGATCTACAGTATGGTGTTAATGACCTACAGTGTGGTGTTAATGACCTACAGTCCTACAGTATGGTGTTAATGACCTACAGTCCTACAGTATGGTGTTAATGATCTACAGTCCTACAGTATGGTGTTAATGACCTACAGTCCTACAGTATGGTGTTAATGATCTACAGTCCTACAGTATGGTGTTAATGATCTACAGTATGGTGTTAATGATCTACAGTATGGTGTAAATGACCTACAGTCCTACAGTATGGTGTTAATGATCTACAGTCCTACAGTATGGTGTTAATGACCTACAGTCCTACAGTATGGTGTTAATGATCTACAGTCCTACAGTATGGTGTTAATGATATACAGTATGGTGTTAATGATCTACAGTATGGTGTTAATGATCTACAGTATGGTGTTAATGATCTACAGTATGGTGTTAATGATCTACAGTATGGTGTTAATGATATACAGTCCTGAAGTATGGTGTTAATGATCTACAGTATGGTGCTAATGATCTACAGTGTGGTGTTAATGACCTACAGTATGGTGTTAATGACCTCCAGTATGGTGTTAATGACCTACAGTATGGTGTTAATGACCTACAGTCCTACAGTATGGTGATAATGACCTACAGTCCTACAGTATGGTGTTAATGACCTACAGTATGGTGTTAATGACATACAGTATGGTGTTAATGACCTACAGTATGGTGTTAATGACCTACAGTCCTACAGTATGGTGTTAATGACCTGCAGTCCTACAGTATGGTGTTAATGATCTACAGTATGGTGTTAATGACCTACAGTATGGTGTTAATGATATACAGTCCTACAGTATGGTGTTAATGATCTACAGTATGGTGTTAATGATCTACAGTATCGTGTTAATGACCTACAGTGTGGTGTTAATGACCTACAGTCCTACAGTATGGTGTTAATGATCTACAGTCCTACAGTATGGTGTTAATGATCTACAGTATGGTGTTAATGACCTACAGTCCTACAGTATGGTGTTAATGATCTACAGTATGGTGTTAATGACCTACAGTATGGTGTTAAAGATCTACAGTATGGTGTTAATGACCTACAGTATGGTGTTAATGATCTACAGTCCTACAGTATGGTGTTAATGACCTACAGTCCCACAGTATGGTGTTAATGACCTACAGTATGGTGTTAATGGTCTACAGTATGGTGTTAATGATCTACAGTATGGTGTTAATGATCTACAGTATGGTGTTAATGACCTACAGTCCTACAGTATGGTGTTAATGACCTACAGTATGGTGTTAATGATCTACAGTATGGTGTTAATGACGTACAGTATGGTGCTAATGACCTACAGTATGGTGTTAATGACCTACAGTATGGTGTTAATGACCTACAGTATGGTGTTAATGACCTACAGTATGGTGTTAATGACCTACAGTCCTACAGTATGGTGTTAATGACCTACAGTATGGTGTTAATGATCTACAGTCCTACAGTATGGTGTTAATGACCTACAGTATGGTGTTAATGATCTACAGTATGGTGTTAATGACCTACAGTCCTACAGTATGATTTAGATGCACTATTGTAAAGTGGCTGTTCCACTGGATGTCATTAGGTGAATGCACCAATTTGTAAGTCGCTCTGGATAAGAGCGTCTGCTAAATGACTTAAATGTAAATGTAAATGCAGTATGGTGTTAATGACCTACAGTATGGTGTTAATGATCTACAGTCCTACATTATTGTGTTAATGATATACAGTATGGTGTTAATGACCTATAGTTTGGTGTTAATTACCTACAGTATGGTGTTAATGACCTACAGTATGGTGTTAATGATATACAGTAGTGTGTTAATGATCTACAGTATGGTGTTAATGACCTACAGTATGGTGTTAATGACCTACAGTATGGTGTTAATGATCTACAGTATGGTGTTAATGACCTACAGTCCTACAGTATGGTGTTAATGATCTACAGTCCTACCGTATGGTGTTAATGATATACAGTATGGTGTTAATGAACTACAGTATGGTGTTAATGATCTACAGTATGGTGCTAATGACCTACAGTATGGTGTTAATGATCTACAGTATGGTGTTAATGATATACAGTATGGTGTTAATGATCTACAGTATGGTGTTAATGACCTACAGTATGGCGTTAATGACATACAGTATGGTGTTAATGACCTACAGTCCTACAGTATGGTGTTAATGATCTACAGTCCTACAGTATGGTGTTAATGATATACAGTATGGTGTTAATGACCCACAGTACGGTGTTAATGATCTACAGTATGGTGTTAATGACCTACAGTATGGTGTTAATGACCTACAGTCCTACAGTATGGTGTTAATGATCTACAGTATGGTGTTAATATTCTACAGTATGGTGTTAATGACCTACAGTATGGTGTTAATGATCTACAGTATGGTGTAAATGACCTAAAGTCCTACAGTATGGTGTTAATGATATACAGTATGGTGTTAATGATCTACAGTATGGTGTTAATGACCTACAGTATGGTGTTAATGATCTACAGTATGGTGTTAATGATATACAGTATGGTGTTAATGACCTACAGTATGGTGTTAATGATCTACAGTATGGTGTTAATGATATACAGTATGGTGTTAATGGTCTACAGTATGGTGTTAATGACCTACAGTATGGTGTTAATGACATACAGTATGGTGTTAATGACCTACAGTATGGTGTTAATGATCTACAGTATGGTGTTAATGATCTACAGTATGGTGTTAATGACCTGCAGTATGGTGTTAATGACCTACAGTCCTACAGTATGGTGTTAATGATCTACAGTATGGTGTTAATGATCTACAGTATGGTGTTAATGACCTACAGTGTGGTGTTAATGACCTACAGTCCTACAGTATGGTGTTAATGACCTACAGTCCTACAGTATGGTGTTAATGATCTACAGTCCTACAGTATGGTGTTAATGACCTACAGTCCTACAGTATGGTGTTAATGATCTACAGTCCTACAGTATGGTGTTAATGATCTACAGTATGGTGTTAATGATCTACAGTATGGTGTAAATGACCTACAGTCCTACAGTATGGTGTTAATGATCTACAGTCCTACAGTATGGTGTTAATGACCTACAGTCCTACAGTATGGTGTTAATGATCTACAGTCCTACAGTATGGTGTTAATGATATACAGTATGGTGTTAATGATCTACAGTATGGTGTTAATGATCTACAGTATGGTGTTAATGATCTACAGTATGGTGTTAATGATCTACAGTATGGTGTTAATGATATACAGTCCTGAAGTATGGTGTTAATGATCTACAGTATGGTGCTAATGATCTACAGTATGGTGTTAATGACCTACAGTATGGTGTTAATGACCTCCAGTATGGTGTTAATGACCTACAGTATGGTGTTAATGACCTACAGTCCTACAGTATGGTGATAATGACCTACAGTCCTACAGTATGGTGTTAATGACCTACAGTATGGTGTTAATGACATACAGTATGGTGTTAATGACCTACAGTATGGTGTTAATGACCTACAGTCCTACAGTATGGTGTTAATGACCTGCAGTCCTACAGTATGGTGTTAATGATCTACAGTATGGTGTTAATGACCTACAGTATGGTGTTAATGATATACAGTCCTACAGTATGGTGTTAATGATCTACAGTATGGTGTTAATGATCTACAGTATCGTGTTAATGACCTACAGTGTGGTGTTAATGACCTACAGTCCTACAGTATGGTGTTAATGATCTACAGTCCTACAGTATGGTGTTAATGATCTACAGTATGGTGTTAATGACCTACAGTCCTACAGTATGGTGTTAATGATCTACAGTATGGTGTTAATGACCTACAGTATGGTGTTAAAGATCTACAGTATGGTGTTAATGACCTACAGTATGGTGTTAATGATCTACAGTCCTACAGTATGGTGTTAATGACCTACAGTCCCACAGTATGGTGTTAATGACCTACAGTATGGTGTCAATGATCTACATTATGGTGTTAATGACCTACAGTCCTACAGTATGGTGTTAATGACCTACAGTATGGTGTTAATGACCTACAGTCCTACAGTATGGTGTTAATGACCTACAGTCATACAGTATGGTGTTAATGATATACAGTATGGTGTTAATGACCTACAGTCCTACAGTATGGTGTTAATGATCTACAGTATGGTGTTAATGATCTACAGTATGGTGTTAATGACCTACAGTCCTACAGTATGGTGTTAATGATCTACAGTCCTACAGTATGGTGTTAATGATATACAGTATGGTGTTAATGACCTACAGTCCTACAGTATGGTGTTAATGACCTACAGTATGGTGTTAATGATCTACAGTCCTACAGTATGGTGTTAATGATATACAGTATGGTGTTAATGACCTACAGTCCAACAGTATGGTGTTAATGACCTACAGTATGGTGTTAATGATCTACAGTCCTACAGTATGGTGTTAATGATCGACAGTATGGTGTTAATGACCTACAGTATGGTGTTAATGACCTACAGTATGGTGTTAATGATCTACAGTCCTACAGTATGGTGTTAATGATCTACAGTATGGTGTTAATGATCTACAGTCCTACAGTATGGTGTTAATGACCTACAGTATGGTGTTAATGACCTACAGTATGGTGTTAATGATCTACAGTATGGTGTTAATGACCTACAGTCCTACAGTATGGTGTTAATGATCTACAGTATGGTGTTAATGACCTACAGTCCTACAATATGGTGTTAATGATCTACAGTATGGTGTTAATGATCTACAGTATGGTGTTCATGATCTACAGTATGGTGTTAATGACCTACAGTATGGTGTTAATGATAAACAGTATGGTGCTAATGACCTACAGTATGGTGTTAATGATCTACAGTATGGTGTTAATGATATACAGTATGGTGTTAATGATCTACAGTATGGTGTTAATGACCTACAGTATGGCGTTAATGACATACAGTATGGTGTTAATGACCTACAGTCCTACAGTATGGTGTTAATGATCTACAGTCCTACAGTATGGTGTTAATGATATACAGTATGGTGTTAATGACCCACAGTACGGTGTTAATGATCTACAGTATGGTGTTAATGACCTACAGTATGGTGTTAATGACCTACAGTCCTACAGTATGGTGTTAATGATCTACAGTATGGTGTTAATATTCTACAGTATGGTGTTAATGACCTACAGTATGGTGTTAATGATCTACAGTATGGTGTAAATGACCTAAAGTCCTACAGTATGGTGTTAATGATGTACAGTATGGTGTTAATGATCTACAGTATGGTGTTAATGACCTACAGTATGGTGTTAATGATCTACAGTATGGTGTTAATGATATACAGTATGGTGTTAATGACCTACAGTATGGTGTTAATGATCTACAGTATGGTGTTAATGATATACAGTATGGTGTTAATGGTCTACAGTATGGTGTTAATGACCTACAGTATGGTGTTAATGACATACAGTATGGTGTTAATGACCTACAGTATGGTGTTAATGATCTACAGTATGGTGTTAATGATCTACAGTATGGTGTTAATGACCTGCAGTATGGTGTTAATGACCTACAGTCCTACAGTATGGTGTTAATGATCTACAGTATGGTGTTAATGATCTACAGTATGGTGTTAATGACCTACAGTGTGGTGTTAATGACCTACAGTCCTACAGTATGGTGTTAATGACCTACAGTCCTACAGTATGGTGTTAATGATCTACAGTCCTACAGTATGGTGTTAATGACCTACAGTCCTACAGTATGGTGTTAATGATCTACAGTCCTACAGTATGGTGTTAATGATCTACAGTATGGTGTTAATGATCTACAGTATGGTGTAAATGACCTACAGTCCTACAGTATGGTGTTAATGATCTACAGTCCTACAGTATGGTGTTAATGACCTACAGTCCTACAGTATGGTGTTAATGATCTACAGTCCTACAGTATGGTGTTAATGATATACAGTATGGTGTTAATGATCTACAGTATGGTGTTAATGATCTACAGTATGGTGTTAATGATCTACAGTATGGTGTTAATGATCTACAGTATGGTGTTAATGATATACAGTCCTGAAGTATGGTGTTAATGATCTACAGTATGGTGCTAATGATCTACAGTGTGGTGTTAATGACCTACAGTATGGTGTTAATGACCTCCAGTATGGTGTTAATGACCTACAGTATGGTGTTAATGACCTACAGTCCTACAGTATGGTGATAATGACCTACAGTCCTACAGTATGGTGTTAATGACCTACAGTATGGTGTTAATGACATACAGTATGGTGTTAATGACCTACAGTATGGTGTTAATGACCTACAGTCCTACAGTATGGTGTTAATGACCTGCAGTCCTACAGTATGGTGTTAATGATCTACAGTATGGTGTTAATGACCTACAGTATGGTGTTAATGATATACAGTCCTACAGTATGGTGTTAATGATCTACAGTATGGTGTTAATGATCTACAGTATCGTGTTAATGACCTACAGTGTGGTGTTAATGACCTACAGTCCTACAGTATGGTGTTAATGATCTACAGTCCTACAGTATGGTGTTAATGATCTACAGTATGGTGTTAATGACCTACAGTCCTACAGTATGGTGTTAATGATCTACAGTATGGTGTTAATGACCTACAGTATGGTGTTAAAGATCTACAGTATGGTGTTAATGACCTACAGTATGGTGTTAATGATCTACAGTCCTACAGTATGGTGTTAATGACCTACAGTCCCACAGTATGGTGTTAATGACCTACAGTATGGTGTTAATGGTCTACAGTATGGTGTTAATGATCTACAGTATGGTGTTAATGATCTACAGTATGGTGTTAATGACCTACAGTCCTACAGTATGGTGTTAATGACCTACAGTATGGTGTTAATGATCTACAGTATGGTGTTAATGACGTACAGTATGGTGCTAATGACCTACAGTATGGTGTTAATGACCTACAGTATGGTGTTAATGACCTACAGTATGGTGTTAATGACCTACAGTATGGTGTTAATGACCTACAGTCCTACAGTATGGTGTTAATGACCTACAGTATGGTGTTAATGATCTACAGTATGGTGTTAATGATCTACAGTCCTACAGTATGGTGTTAATGACCTACAGTATGGTGTTAATGATCTACAGTATGGTGTTAATGACCTACAGTCCTACAGTATGATTTAGATGCACTATTGTAAAGTGGCTGTTCCACTGGATGTCATTAGGTGAATGCACCAATTTGTAAGTCGCTCTGGATAAGAGCGTCTGCTAAATGACTTAAATGTAAATGTAAATGCAGTATGGTGTTAATGACCTACAGTATGGTGTTAATGATCTACAGTCCTACATTATTGTGTTAATGATATACAGTATGGTGTTAATGACCTATAGTTTGGTGTTAATTACCTACAGTATGGTGTTAATGACCTACAGTATGGTGTTAATGATATACAGTAGTGTGTTAATGATCTACAGTATGGTGTTAATGACCTACAGTATGGTGTTAATGACCTACAGTATGGTGTTAATGATCTACAGTATGGTGTTAATGACCTACAGTCCTACAGTATGGTGTTAATGATCTACAGTCCTACCGTATGGTGTTAATGATATACAGTATGGTGTTAATGAACTACAGTATGGTGTTAATGATCTACAGTATGGTGTTAATGATCTACAGTATGGTGTTAATGATCTACAGTATGGTGTTAATGACCTACAGTATGGTGTTAATGACCTACAGTATGGTGTTAAAGACCTACAGTATGGTGTTAATGATCTACAGTATGGTGTTAATGACCTACAGTGTGGTGTTAATGATCTACAGTATGGTGTAAATGACCTACAGTCCTACAGTATGGTGTTAAAACCTACAGTATGGTGTTAATGACTTACAGTATGGTGTTAATGATATACAATATGGTGTTAATGATCTACAGTATGGTGTTAATGACCTACAGTATGGTGTTAATGACCTACAGTATGGTGTTAATGACCTACAGTATGGTGTTAATGATCTACAGTGTGGTGTTAATGATCTACAGTATGGTGTTAATGATCTACAGTATGGTGTTAATGACCCACAGTATGGTGTTAATGACCTACAGTATGGTGTTAATGATCTACAGTATGGTGTTAATGACCTACAGTATGGTGTTAATGACCTACAGTATGGTGTTAATGATCTACAGTATGGTGTTAATGATCTACAGTATGGTGTTAATGACCTACAGTATGGTGTTAATGACCTACAGTATGGTGTTAATGACCTACAGTCCTACAGTATGGTGTTAAAGACCTACAGTCCTACAGTATGGTGTTAATGACCTACAGTATGGTGTTAATGACCTACAGTCCTACAGTATGGTGTTAATGACCTACAGTATGGTGTTAAAGACCTACAGTATGGTGTTAATGACCTACAGTATGGTGTTAATGACCTACAGTCCTACAGTATGGTGTTAATGATCTACAGTCCTACAGTATAGTGTTAATGACCTACAGTCCTACAGTATGGTGTTAATGACCTACAGTATGGTGTTAAAGACCTACAGTCCTACAGTATGGTGTTAATGATCTACAGTCCTACAGTATGGTGTTAATGACCTACAGTCCCACAGTATGGTGTTAATGATCTACAGTCCTACAGTATGGTGTTAATGATCTATAGTATGGTGTCAATGATCTACATTATGGTGTTAATGACCTACAGTCCTACAGTATGGTGTTAATGACCTACAGTATGGTGTTAATGACCTACAGTCCTACAGTATGGTGTTAATGACCTACAGTCATACAGTATGGTGTTAATGATATACAGTATGGTGTTAATGACCTACAGTCCTACAGTATGGTGTTAATGATCTACAGTATGGTGTTAATGATCTACAGTATGGTGTTAATGATCTACAGTATGGTGTTAATGACCTACAGTCCTACAGTATGGTGTTAATGATCTACAGTCCTACAGTATTGTGTTAATGATATACAGTATGGTGTTAATGACCTACAGTCCTACAGTATGGTGTTAATGACCTACAGTATGGTGTTAATGATCTACAGTCCTACAGTATGGTGTTAATGATCGACAGTATGGTGTTAATGATCTACAGCATGGTGTTAATGACCTACAGTATGGTGTTAATGACCTACAGTATGGTGTCAATGATCTACAGTATGGTGTTAATGATATACAGTATGGTGTTAATGGCCTACAGTATGGTGTTAATGATCTACAGTCCTACAGTATGGTGTTAATGATCTACAGTATGGTGTTAATGATCTACAGTCCTACAGTATGGTGTTAATGACCTACAGTATGGTGTTAATGACCTACAGTATGGTGTTAATGATCTACAGTATGGTGTTAATGACCTACAGTCCTACAGTATGGTGTTAATGATCTACAGTATGGCGTTAATGACCTACAGTCCTACAATATGGTGTTAATGATCTACAGTATGGTGTTAATGATCTACAGTATGGTGTTCATGATCTACAGTATGGTGTTAATGACCTACAGTATGGTGTTAATGATAAACAGTATGGTGCTAATGACCTACAGTATGGTGTTAATGATCTACAGTATGGTGTTAATGATATACAGTATGGTGTTAATGATCTACAGTATGGTGTTAATGACCTACAGTATGGTGTTAATGATCTACAGTATGGTGTTAATGACCTACAGTATGGCGTTAATGACATACAGTATGGTGTTAATGACCTACAGTCCTACAGTATGGTGTTAATGATCTACAGTCCTACAGTATGGTGTTAATGATATACAGTATGGTGTTAATGACCCACAGTACGGTGTTAATGATCTACAGTATGGTGTTAATGACCTACAGTATGGTGTTAATGACCTACAGTCCTACAGTATGGTGTTAATGATCTACAGTATGGTGTTAATATTCTACAGTATGGTGTTAATGACCTACAGTATGGTGTTAATGATCTACAGTATGGTGTAAATGATATACAGTATGGTGTTAATGACCTACAGTATGGTGTTAATGACCTAAAGTCCTACAGTATGGTGTTAATGATATACAGTATGGTGTTAATGATCTACAGTATGGTGTTAATGACCTACAGTATGGTGTTAATGATCTACAGTATGGTGTTAATGATATACAGTATGGTGTTAATGACCTACAGTATGGTGTTAATGATCTACAGTATGGTGTTAATGATCTACAGTATGGTGTTAATGATATACAGTATGGTGTTAATGGTCTACAGTATGGTGTTAATGACCTACAGTATGGTGTTAATGACATACAGTATGGTGTTAATGACCTACAGTATGGTGTTAATGATCTACAGTATGGTGTTAATGATCTACAGTATGGTGTTAATGACCTGCAGTATGGTGTTAATGACCTACAGTCCTACAGTATGGTGTTAATGATCTACAGTATGGTGTTAATGATCTACAGTATGGTGTTAATGATCTACAGTATGGTGTTAATGATCTACAGTATGGTGTTAATGACCTACAGTGTGGTGTTAATGACCTACAGTCCTACAGTATGGTGTTAATGACCTACAGTCCTACAGTATGGTGTTAATGACCTACAGTCCTACAGTATGGTGTTAATGATCTACAGTCCTACAGTATGGTGTTAATGATATACAGTATGGTGTTAATGACCCACAGTACGGTGTTAATTATCTACAGTATGGTGTTAATGACCTACAGTATGGTGTTAATGATCTACAGTATGGTGTTAATGACCTACAGTATGGTGTTAATGATCTACAGTATGGTGTTAATGACCTACAGTATGGTGTTAATGATCTACAGTATGGTGTTAATGATCTACAGTATGGTGTTAATGATCTACAGTATGGTGTTAATGACCTAAAGTGTGGTGTTAATGACCTACAGTCCTACAGTATGGTGTTAATGACCTACAGTCCTACAGTATGGTGTTAATGATCTACAGTCCTACAGTATGGTGTTAATGATCTACTGTATGGTGTTAATGACCTACAGTCCTACAGTATGGTGTTAATGATCTACAGTATGGTGTTAATGACCTACAGTCCTACAGTATGGTGTTAATGATCTACAGTATGGTGTTAATGACCTACAGTGTGGTGTTAATGACCTACAGTCCTACAGTATGGTGTTAATGACCTACAGTCCTACAGTATGGTGTTAATGATCTACAGTCCTACAGTATGGTGTTAATGATCTACAGTATGGTGTTAATGACCTACAGTCCTACAGTATGGTGTTAATGATCTACAGTATGGTGTTAATGACCTACAGTATGGTGTTAAAGATCTACAGTATGGTGTTAATGACCTACAGTATGGTGTTAATGATCTACAGTCCTACAGTATGGTGTTAATGACCTACAGTCCCACAGTATGGTGTTAATGACCTACAGTATGGTGTTAATGGTCTACAGTATGGTGTTAATGATCTACACAATGGTGTTAATGATCTACAGTATGGTGTTAATGACCTACAGTCCTACAGTATGGTGTTAATGACCTACAGTATGGTGTTAATGATCTACAGTATGGTGTTAATGACGTACAGTATGGTGCTAATGACCTACAGTATGGTGTTAATGACCTACAGTATGGTGTTAATGACCTACAGTATGGTGTTAATGACCTACAGTATGGTGTTAATGACCTACAGTCCTACAGTATGGTGTTAATGACCTACAGTATGGTGTTAATGATCTACAGTCCTACAGTATGGTGTTAATGACCTACAGTATGGTGTAAATGATCTACAGTATGGTGTTAATGACCTACAGTCCTACAGTATGGTGTTAATGACCTACAGTATGGTGTTAATGATCTACAGTCCTACATTATTGTGTTAATGATATACAGTATGGTGTTAATGACCTATAGTTTGGTGTTAATGACCTACAGTATGGTGTTAATGATCTACAGTATGGTGTTAATGACCTACAGTAGTGTGTTAATGATATACAGTAGTGTGTTAATGATCTACAGTATGGTGTTAATGACCTACAGTATGGTGTTAATGACCTACAGTATGGTGTTAATGATCTACAGTATGGTGTTAATGACCTACAGTCCTACAGTATGGTGTTAATGATCTACAGTCCTACAGTATGGTGTTAATGATATACAGTATGGTGTTAATGACCTACAGTATGGTGTTAATGACCTACAGTCCTACAGTATGGTGTTAATGATCTACAGTATGGTGTTAATGACCTACAGTATGGTGTTAATGACCTACAGTATGGTGTTGAAGACCTACAGTATGGTGTTAATGATCTACAGTATGGTGTTAATGACCTACAGTGTGGTGTTAATGATCTACAGTATGGTGTTAATGACCTACAGTCCTACAGTATGGTGTTAAAGACCTACAGTATGGTGTTAATGACCTACAGTATGGTGTTAATGATATACAATATGGTGTTAATGATCTACAGTATGGTGTTAATGACCTACAGTATGGTGTTAATGACCTACAGTATGGTGTTAATGACCTACAGTATGGTGTTAATGACCTACAGTATGGTGTTAATGATCTACAGTGTGGTGTTAATGATCTACAGTATGGTGTTAATGATCTACAGTATGGTGTTAATGACCTACAGTATGGTGTTAATGACCTACAGTATGATGTTAATGATCTACAGTATGGTGTTAATGACCTACAGTATGGTGTTAATGACCTACAGTATGGTGTTAATGATCTACAGTATGGTGTTAATGATCTACAGTATGGTGTTAATGACCTACAGTCCTGCAGTATGGTGTTAATGACCTACAGTATGGTGTTAAAGACCTACAGTATGGTGTTAATGACCTACAGTATGGTGTTAATGACCTACAGTCCTACAGTATGGTGTTAAAGACCTACAGTCCTACAGTATGGTGTTAATGATCTACAGTCCTACAGTATGGTGTTAATGACCTACAGTCCCACAGTATGGTGTTAATGATCTATAGTATGGTGTCAATGATCTACAGTATGGTGTTAATGACCTACAGTCCTACAGTATGGTGTTAATGACCTACAGTATGGTGTTAATGACCTACAGTCATACAGTATGGTGTTAATGATATACAGTATGGTGTTAAAGACCTACAGTCCTACAGTATGGTGTTAATGATCTACAGTAGGGTGTTAATGATCTACAGTATGGTGTTAATGACCTACAGTCCTACAGTATGGTGTTAATGATCTACAGTCCTACAGTATGGTGTTAATGATATACAGTATGGTGTGAATGACCTACAGTCCTACAGTATGGTGTTAATGACCTACAGTATGGTGTTAATGATCTACAGTCCTACAGTATGGTGTTAATGATCGACAGTATGGTGTTAATGATCTACAGCATGGTGTTAATGACCTACAGTATGGTGTTAATGATCTACAGTCCTACAGTATGGTGTTAATGATCTACAGTACGGTGTTAATGATCTACAGTATGGTGTTAATGACCCACAGTACGGTGTTAATGATCTACAGTCCTACAGTATGGTGTTAATGATCTACAGTATGGTGTTAATGATCTACAGTTCTACGGATGGTGTTACTGACCTACAGTATGGTGTTAATGACCTACAGTATGGTGTTAATGATCTACAGTATGGTGTTAATGACCTACAGTCCTACAGTATGGTGTTAATGATCTACAGTATGGTGTTACTGATCTGAAGTATGGTGTTAATGACCTACAGTCCTACAGTATGGTGTTAATGATCTACAGTATGGTGTTAATGTTCTACAGTATGGTGTTAATGACCTACAGTATGGTGTTAATGATCTACAGTATGGTGTTAATGACCTACAGTCCTACAATATGGTGTTAATGATCTACAGTATGGTGTTAATGATCTACAGTATGGTGTTAATGATCTACAGTATGGTGTTAATGATCTACAGTCCTACAGTATGGTGTTAATGATCTATAGTATGGTGTCAATGATCTACATTATGGTGTTAATGACCTACAGTCCTACAGTATGGTGTTAATGACCTACAGTATGGTGTTAATGACCTACAGTCCTACAGTATGGTGTTAATGACCTACAGTCATACAGTATGGTGTTAATGATATACAGTATGGTGTTAATGACCTACAGTCCTACAGTATGGTGTTAATGATCTACAGTATGGTGTTAATGATCTACAGTATGGTGTTAATGATCTACAGTATGGTGTTAATGACCTACAGTCCTACAGTATGGTGTTAATGATCTACAGTCCTACAGTATTGTGTTAATGATATACAGTATGGTGTTAATGACCTACAGTCCTACAGTATGGTGTTAATGACCTACAGTATGGTGTTAATGATCTACAGTCCTACAGTATGGTGTTAATGATCGACAGTATGGTGTTAATGATCTACAGCATGGTGTTAATGACCTACAGTATGGTGTTAATGACCTACAGTATGGTGTCAATGATCTACAGTATGGTGTTAATGATATACAGTATGGTGTTAATGGCCTACAGTATGGTGTTAATGATCTACAGTCCTACAGTATGGTGTTAATGATCTACAGTATGGTGTTAATGATCTACAGTCCTACAGTATGGTGTTAATGACCTACAGTATGGTGTTAATGACCTACAGTATGGTGTTAATGATCTACAGTATGGTGTTAATGACCTACAGTCCTACAGTATGGTGTTAATGATCTACAGTATGGCGTTAATGACCTACAGTCCTACAATATGGTGTTAATGATCTACAGTATGGTGTTAATGATCTACAGTATGGTGTTCATGATCTACAGTATGGTGTTAATGACCTACAGTATGGTGTTAATGATAAACAGTATGGTGCTAATGACCTACAGTATGGTGTTAATGATCTACAGTATGGTGTTAATGATATACAGTATGGTGTTAATGATCTACAGTATGGTGTTAATGACCTACAGTATGGTGTTAATGATCTACAGTATGGTGTTAATGACCTACAGTATGGCGTTAATGACATACAGTATGGTGTTAATGACCTACAGTCCTACAGTATGGTGTTAATGATCTACAGTCCTACAGTATGGTGTTAATGATATACAGTATGGTGTTAATGACCCACAGTACGGTGTTAATGATCTACAGTATGGTGTTAATGACCTACAGTATGGTGTTAATGACCTACAGTCCTACAGTATGGTGTTAATGATCTACAGTATGGTGTTAATATTCTACAGTATGGTGTTAATGACCTACAGTATGGTGTTAATGATCTACAGTATGGTGTAAATGATATACAGTATGGTGTTAATGACCTACAGTATGGTGTTAATGACCTAAAGTCCTACAGTATGGTGTTAATGATATACAGTATGGTGTTAATGATCTACAGTATGGTGTTAATGACCTACAGTATGGTGTTAATGATCTACAGTATGGTGTTAATGATATACAGTATGGTGTTAATGACCTACAGTATGGTGTTAATGATCTACAGTATGGTGTTAATGATCTACAGTATGGTGTTAATGATATACAGTATGGTGTTAATGGTCTACAGTATGGTGTTAATGACCTACAGTATGGTGTTAATGACATACAGTATGGTGTTAATGACCTACAGTATGGTGTTAATGATCTACAGTATGGTGTTAATGATCTACAGTATGGTGTTAATGACCTGCAGTATGGTGTTAATGACCTACAGTCCTACAGTATGGTGTTAATGATCTACAGTATGGTGTTAATGATCTACAGTATGGTGTTAATGATCTACAGTATGGTGTTAATGATCTACAGTATGGTGTTAATGACCTACAGTGTGGTGTTAATGACCTACAGTCCTACAGTATGGTGTTAATGACCTACAGTCCTACAGTATGGTGTTAATGACCTACAGTCCTACAGTATGGTGTTAATGATCTACAGTCCTACAGTATGGTGTTAATGATATACAGTATGGTGTTAATGACCCACAGTACGGTGTTAATTATCTACAGTATGGTGTTAATGACCTACAGTATGGTGTTAATGATCTACAGTATGGTGTTAATGACCTACAGTATGGTGTTAATGATCTACAGTATGGTGTTAATGACCTACAGTATGGTGTTAATGATCTACAGTATGGTGTTAATGATCTACAGTATGGTGTTAATGATCTACAGTATGGTGTTAATGACCTAAAGTGTGGTGTTAATGACCTACAGTCCTACAGTATGGTGTTAATGACCTACAGTCCTACAGTATGGTGTTAATGATCTACAGTCCTACAGTATGGTGTTAATGATCTACTGTATGGTGTTAATGACCTACAGTCCTACAGTATGGTGTTAATGATCTACAGTATGGTGTTAATGACCTACAGTCCTACAGTATGGTGTTAATGATCTACAGTATGGTGTTAATGACCTACAGTGTGGTGTTAATGACCTACAGTCCTACAGTATGGTGTTAATGACCTACAGTCCTACAGTATGGTGTTAATGATCTACAGTCCTACAGTATGGTGTTAATGATCTACAGTATGGTGTTAATGACCTACAGTCCTACAGTATGGTGTTAATGATCTACAGTATGGTGTTAATGACCTACAGTATGGTGTTAAAGATCTACAGTATGGTGTTAATGACCTACAGTATGGTGTTAATGATCTACAGTCCTACAGTATGGTGTTAATGACCTACAGTCCCACAGTATGGTGTTAATGACCTACAGTATGGTGTTAATGGTCTACAGTATGGTGTTAATGATCTACACAATGGTGTTAATGATCTACAGTATGGTGTTAATGACCTACAGTCCTACAGTATGGTGTTAATGACCTACAGTATGGTGTTAATGATCTACAGTATGGTGTTAATGACGTACAGTATGGTGCTAATGACCTACAGTATGGTGTTAATGACCTACAGTATGGTGTTAATGACCTACAGTATGGTGTTAATGACCTACAGTATGGTGTTAATGACCTACAGTCCTACAGTATGGTGTTAATGACCTACAGTATGGTGTTAATGATCTACAGTCCTACAGTATGGTGTTAATGACCTACAGTATGGTGTAAATGATCTACAGTATGGTGTTAATGACCTACAGTCCTACAGTATGGTGTTAATGACCTACAGTATGGTGTTAATGATCTACAGTCCTACATTATTGTGTTAATGATATACAGTATGGTGTTAATGACCTATAGTTTGGTGTTAATGACCTACAGTATGGTGTTAATGATCTACAGTATGGTGTTAATGACCTACAGTAGTGTGTTAATGATATACAGTAGTGTGTTAATGATCTACAGTATGGTGTTAATGACCTACAGTATGGTGTTAATGACCTACAGTATGGTGTTAATGATCTACAGTATGGTGTTAATGACCTACAGTCCTACAGTATGGTGTTAATGATCTACAGTCCTACAGTATGGTGTTAATGATATACAGTATGGTGTTAATGACCTACAGTATGGTGTTAATGACCTACAGTCCTACAGTATGGTGTTAATGATCTACAGTATGGTGTTAATGACCTACAGTATGGTGTTAATGACCTACAGTATGGTGTTGAAGACCTACAGTATGGTGTTAATGATCTACAGTATGGTGTTAATGACCTACAGTGTGGTGTTAATGATCTACAGTATGGTGTTAATGACCTACAGTCCTACAGTATGGTGTTAAAGACCTACAGTATGGTGTTAATGACCTACAGTATGGTGTTAATGATATACAATATGGTGTTAATGATCTACAGTATGGTGTTAATGACCTACAGTATGGTGTTAATGACCTACAGTATGGTGTTAATGACCTACAGTATGGTGTTAATGACCTACAGTATGGTGTTAATGATCTACAGTGTGGTGTTAATGATCTACAGTATGGTGTTAATGATCTACAGTATGGTGTTAATGACCTACAGTATGGTGTTAATGACCTACAGTATGATGTTAATGATCTACAGTATGGTGTTAATGACCTACAGTATGGTGTTAATGACCTACAGTATGGTGTTAATGATCTACAGTATGGTGTTAATGATCTACAGTATGGTGTTAATGACCTACAGTCCTGCAGTATGGTGTTAATGACCTACAGTATGGTGTTAAAGACCTACAGTATGGTGTTAATGACCTACAGTATGGTGTTAATGACCTACAGTCCTACAGTATGGTGTTAAAGACCTACAGTCCTACAGTATGGTGTTAATGATCTACAGTCCTACAGTATGGTGTTAATGACCTACAGTCCCACAGTATGGTGTTAATGATCTATAGTATGGTGTCAATGATCTACAGTATGGTGTTAATGACCTACAGTCCTACAGTATGGTGTTAATGACCTACAGTATGGTGTTAATGACCTACAGTCATACAGTATGGTGTTAATGATATACAGTATGGTGTTAAAGACCTACAGTCCTACAGTATGGTGTTAATGATCTACAGTAGGGTGTTAATGATCTACAGTATGGTGTTAATGACCTACAGTCCTACAGTATGGTGTTAATGATCTACAGTCCTACAGTATGGTGTTAATGATATACAGTATGGTGTGAATGACCTACAGTCCTACAGTATGGTGTTAATGACCTACAGTATGGTGTTAATGATCTACAGTCCTACAGTATGGTGTTAATGATCGACAGTATGGTGTTAATGATCTACAGCATGGTGTTAATGACCTACAGTATGGTGTTAATGATCTACAGTCCTACAGTATGGTGTTAATGATCTACAGTACGGTGTTAATGATCTACAGTATGGTGTTAATGACCCACAGTACGGTGTTAATGATCTACAGTCCTACAGTATGGTGTTAATGATCTACAGTATGGTGTTAATGATCTACAGTTCTACGGATGGTGTTACTGACCTACAGTATGGTGTTAATGACCTACAGTATGGTGTTAATGATCTACAGTATGGTGTTAATGACCTACAGTCCTACAGTATGGTGTTAATGATCTACAGTATGGTGTTACTGATCTGAAGTATGGTGTTAATGACCTACAGTCCTACAGTATGGTGTTAATGATCTACAGTATGGTGTTAATGTTCTACAGTATGGTGTTAATGACCTACAGTATGGTGTTAATGATCTACAGTATGGTGTTAATGACCTACAGTCCTACAATATGGTGTTAATGATCTACAGTATGGTGTTAATGATCTACAGTATGGTGTTAATGATCTACAGTATGGTGTTAATGACCTACAGTATGGTGTTAATGATCTACAGTATGGTGTTAATGATTTACAGTATGGTGCTAATGACCTACAGTATGGTGTTAATGATCTACAGTATGGTGTTAATGACCTACAGTATGGCGTTAATGACATACAGTATGGTGTTAATGACCTACAGTCCTACAGTATGGTGTTAATGATCTACAGTCCTACAGTATGGTGTTAATGATATACAGTACGGTGTTAATGACCCACAGTACGGTGTTAATGATCTACAGTATGGTGTTAATGACCTACAGTATGGTGTTAATGACCTACAGTCCTACAGTATGGTGTTAATGATCTACAGTATGGTGTTAATATTCTACAGTATGGTGTTAATGACCTACAGTATGGTGTTAATGACCTACAGTATGGTGTTAATGACCTACAGTCCTACAGTATGGTGTTAATGACCTACAGTATGGTGTTAATGATCTACAGTATGGTGTTAATGATCTACAGTATGGTGTTAATGATCTACAGTATGGTGTTAATATTCTACAGTATGGTGTTAATGATCTACAGTATGGTGTTAATATTCTACAGTATGGTGTTAATGATATACAGTATGATGTTAATGGTCTACAGTATGGTGTTAATGACCTACAGTATGGTGTTAATGACATACAGTATGGTGTTAATGACCTACAGTATGGTGTTAATGATCTACAGTATGGTGTTAATGACCTACAGTATGGTGTTAATGACATACAGTATGGTGTTAATGACCTACAGTCCTACAGTATGGTGTTAATGATCTACAGTCCTACAGTATGGTGTTAATGATCTACAGTATGGTGTTAATGACCTACAGTATGGTGTTAATGATCTACAGTATGGTGTTAATGACCTACAGTATGGTGTTAATGATCTACAGTATGGTGTTAATGACCTACTGTATGGTGTTAATGATCTACAGTATGGTGTTAATGACCTACAGTATGGTGTTAATGACCTGCAGTATGGCGTTAATGATCTACAGTATGGTGTTAATGACCTACAGTATGGTGTTAATGACCTACAGTATGGTGTTAATGACCTACAGTATGGTGTTAATGACCTACAGTATGGTGTTAATGACCTACAGTATGGTGTTACTGACATACAGTATGGTGTTAATGACCTACAGTATGGTGTTAATGACCTACAGTATGGTGCTAATGATCCACAGTATGGTGTTAATGACCTGCAGTACTGTGTTAATGACCTACAGTCCTACAGTATGGTGTTAATGATCTACAGTATGGTGTTAATGACCTACAGTATGGTGTTAATGATCTACAGTATGGTGTTAATGACCTACAGTCCTACAGTATGGTGTTAATGACCTACAGTATGGTGTTAATGACCTACAGTATGGTGTTAATGACCTACAGTATGGTGTTAATGATCTACAGTATGGTGTTAATGATATACAGTATGGTGTTAATGACCTACAGTATGGTGTTAATGATCTACAGTATGGTGTTAATGATCTACAGTATGGTGTTAATGACCTACAGTCCTACAGTATGGTGTTAATGATCTACAGTCCTACAGTATGGTGTTAATGATCTACAGTGTGGTGTTAATGACCTACAGTATGGTGTTAATGACCTATAGTATGGTGTTAATGACCTACAGTATGGTGTTAATGACCTACAGTATGGTGTTAATGAAAACATACCACTATGAGGGCATTGTTAAAATCATATAATATCCACGAACTCAAACACACAAGGTTCTCAAGTGTTGTAATTGGTATAGTACATCATCCTACCCTCATCATGATATATATATATACAGGTCATTAAGGGAACATATACATTTCAGAAAGTTTAGGTTTATGTGCTCTATTGGAGGCTTCCAGTTTAACATAATTACTGAAATAACAGGCTCCAAACACCACAGCTATTACTTACTAAAGGGTACTTCTTCTCTCTGGTTTGAACACTCACACACACATACACACACACAATCCCTCTCTCTGCACAAAAACAGGGGACAAGATCCCTGAACCGCCTCTCCCTGCCCATCCCGGCGGCTGTCTAATCTCATTGGTCGCCGTCGGGGGTGTTATTTGCATATTGTAGGCGTGTCCCTGACTGAGCCTTGGGATGAATGATTCTGTTCAGTTCAGAACGCGACAAGACAGCCGACGGACTCTGCAGAGGCTACGTGCGTCTGCTACGCTGATCAACTTTCAGCACACGACAACAACAAAAAAACCTCTGATGCGTTTATCTCCGGGCAGTCTGCTCCGGGCTGTAGGTGAAACCACGTCGAATCAGGTGGGATAAACATGCTCAATAAAACAGGACCCGGACTTAGCTCGAGAGGTGTACTGTGGGTAAGTGTGTTCTCATTGTAGTCTTTCTATTTTTTTTTTAATTAAGAGAGAAAGCTTCTTTTTTTTAAACCTCATAGTTCAATGTCAAATGAGAGTTTGGCTCGCGCTTAAAATCCACTGGCAACTTCGACGTGTGTTTATGTAATTGATGAGTAGCAACGTGTATGTTATTTTCAATACATCTTAAATGTCTGTGGTTCAAAGCCTAGACTACGTTCTACATGTTATTATTTAAACAGGTAAAGAGTAAAAAAAAAATGTGTATGTAAAATTTAAAAAAAGCATATATGTGCCTGTTTAAAAAGTCTAATTTAATCAGTGATTTTCTTCACATTGTAGGCTATTGACTCCATAATATAACGTGTTTGTTGTCCCCCCCCTGAGGCTGATTCTCTCATGTCTGGAACTGTATTTGTTAAACCTCATGTTTCTGTATTGTGTGTATTTCAGGGTTTGTGCATACTCCTCCTTTACACCAGCCCTCTCTCCTCTTTTGCTAATTTCAGCCAAGCGAAAGAGCTGGTCTATAAAATAAAAGAAGGATTACCCTCAGGGGCACTCATAGGATCCATGGGCTCCGACTTACACTTGGATTTATCCCTCGATCCCCATGTTTCATTCAATCTGCCCCAGAAGAAGCCTAGTGATCAGTATGTCACTCTGAACAGCACTACGGGACAGCTGTTTACGTCTGGGAATGAGATCGACAGGGAGACGCTCTGCCCGGACGCCTCAGAGTACAACGAGGGCTGCGTCCTCTCCCTGGATGTGTTCGTTCTACCCCAGCAGTACTTCCAGCTGGTTAAGGTCAAGATCTTGGTCGAGGATGTTAACGATAACCGTCCGCGCTTCCCGACGGGCGAGATTAGGGTTTCCGTCCCGGAGAACACCCAGGTCAACGCGAGGTTCGCGGTGGAGCAGTCGGCGACGGACCCTGATCTGGGGTTTCACGGGGTCCAGACTTACTGGCTGGTCAACGACTTCGGGGTGTTCACTCTGGACGTAGAGGAGAACGAGGGGGGTGAGCTGACACCCTTCCTCATCGTGACCGACGAGCTGGACCGGGAACGACAGGACGAGTACGTAACGGATATTATAGCAGAGGACGGCGGGTTACCACCTCTTCTTGGCACCGCCACGTTACGGATTATAATCACTGACGTCAACGATAACTGTCCTCAGTTCACAGAGTCACAGGTCAATGTGACGCTCTACGGGAATACGACTAAAGGAGAGCACCTGTCCAGGTTACACGCCTTCGACCCCGACCAGGGCGCCAACGCCGTGATCAGCTATGCGTACAGCGACCGCGTTCCCCGGGAGGCTAGAGCTCTGTTCCATCTGGACCGGATTACCGGGGTGATCAAACTGTCCGGTCAGATCAACACCGCAACCGGGAAGTTCTACAAGCTTACTGTCCTCGCCAACGGGCCCGGGTGCGTCCCTGCCGTCGCCATGGTAACGGTGCACGTGATCCGGGTAGCTTCCGGTCCGCCGGTTATTACGCCGCGCTACATCGCGGCGGAGAAAGACGGTGTGGTCACGATGAAGGAGTCCGAACCGCCGTTTTCGCCAATCGCGTTTTTCACCGTGAAGAACACGGACCAGAGAGGACAGGGGACGGAATGCCTGCTTGAAGGATCTGGCCCGTTCCGACTGTCACCTTACAAACTGTTTAAGAACGAGTATCTGTTAGAGACGACGGAGCCGCTGGACTACGAGCAGAGGCAGGACTACGAGCTGACTGTAGTGCTCAGGAATCCCACAGGTCTCGTCATCAACACCTTCATTAAGATCCTGGTTCTGGATGAGAACGACAACGCGCCGGTCTTCAAACAGTCTCTGTATGAGGTGAGTGGATATACATTAATGAACGCTTGAATGTTTTATGGTTACGGTTAAGGTTAAGGTTAGGGTTAGGGTTAAGGTTAGGGTTAAGGTTAGGGTTAAGGTTAGGGTTAAGGTTAGGGTTAGGGTTAGGGTTAAGGTTAGGATTAAGGTTAGGGTTAAGGTTAAGGTTAGGGTTAAGGTTAGGGTTAAGGTTAGGGTTAAGGTTAAGGTTAGGGTTAGGGTTAGGGTTAAGGTTAAGGTTAGGGTTAAGGTTAGGGTTAAGGTTAGGGTAGGGTTAAGGTTAGGGTTAAGGTTAGGGTTAAGGGTTAGGGTTAAGGTTAGGGTTAAGGTTAGGGTTAAGGTTAGGGTTAGGGTTAAGGTTAAGGTTAGGGTTAAGGTTAGGGTTAAGGTTAGGGTTAAGGTTAGGGTTAAGGTTAGGGTTAAGGTTAAGGTTAGGGTTAAGGTTAGGGTTAAGGTTAGGGTTAAGGTTAAGGTTAAGGTTAGGGTTAAGGTTAAGGTTAGGGTTAAGGTTAGGGTTAAGGTTAGGGTTAAGGTTAGTGTTAAGGTTAGGGTTAAGGTTAAGGTTAAGGTTAAGGTTAGGGTTAAGGTTAGGGTTAAGGTTAGGGTTAAGGTTAGGGTTAAGGTTAGGGTTAAGGTTTGGGTTAAGGTCAGGGTTTATTTTAGTATTTACTTATATATTTATGTATTTACACATTTATTTTAGTATTTAATTATTTATTTTAGTATTTACTTATTTATTTATGTATCTACTTATTTATTTTAATATTTACTTATTTATTTCAGTATTTACTTTGTTATTTATGTATTTACTTATTTATTTGTGTATGTACTTAGTTATTTGTTTCCTTGTGGTCGTTGTTATTCTCAGGTCTCTATGGAGGAGAATAACCCTCCCAACAGCTTCCTGTCCCAGCTCCAGGCCACAGACCAGGACAGTGAGGCCAGAGGAGAGGTCATCTACCTGCTGGGGTCAGACGCTCCCTCCGTTTTCCTCCTGGACAGGCTGACCGGTGTGCTGACTGTGTCCACATCTCTGGACCGAGAAGAGAAGCAGACCTTCAGGTCTGTCGCATATTGATGATGTATTGTAACGTATTATGACTGATATTGTATGGATAAAATGCATTAGAAATTGCCTATATATGTTTAGAGTAATAATAATAATTTACTTGTTTAACTTGTATTACAGAAAATAATCTCAACAACACATTTAAACAGAGTTGGTGGGATGAGATATATCTATGTCAAATATGACATAAACCTGTGCTTTATAAAGGATGGCATAACCACTGCTTATAAAGGCTTTATAAATCCTATTTAATTGAGGCTTCACAAAGCATTTATAACCCATCATGCATCTTGGTAGAGAATTTCAACACCAGCATGTTGGGTTAGATTCCCAGCCGTATGTATAAATGTATTCACGCATGACTGCAAATGGCTTTGGATAAATGGCATGTATTATATTACTCTAAACCCCTTTTGTAGGTCGGCCCAACCTCTTTCCCTCTTGGGTGCACAGCCAATATGGGTCCTGATCTCAACTTTCCCCAAAAGGCTGCAGAACCACTCACTCTAAAGTGCAGTCCTACACCAAAAACATTCCCCAAAAGGCTGCAGAATCACTCACTCTAAAGTGCAGTCCTTCACCAAAAACATTCCCCAAAAGGCTGCAGAATCACTCACTCTAAAGTGCAGTCCTTCACCAAAAACATTCCCCAAAAGGCTGCAGAATCACTCACTCTAAAGTGCAGTCCTTCACCAAAAACATTCCCCAAAAGGCTGCAGAACCACTCACTCTAAAGTGCAGTCCTTCACCAAAAACATTCCCCAAAAGGCTGCAGAACCACTCACTCTAAAGTGCAGTCCTTCACCAAAAACATTCGTAGGGCACGTTAATATCCGTATTTATGTTTTTGCTTAATACCGGGGGGGGGGGTTTCCCCCATACTTCCCCCAACCGTTTTCTCGGTTTTATTTTTCCACGTTTCAGATTTCCACGTTTTTTTTCTGGTTTTCCCACAGCTTTTAAATTATATTATATTGCCGTAAAACCAAGGCTGGTGGTATGTATTTATGGTACAGCATGGTATCTCTGAAGGTCGGTGGTATGTATTTACAGGACAGCATGGTATCTCTGAAGGTTGGTGGTATGTATTTATGGTACAGCATGGTATCTCTGACGGTTGGTGGTATGTATTTACAGGACAGCATGGTATCTCTGAAGGTTGGTGGTATGTATTTATGGTACAGCATGGTATCTCTGAAGGCTGGTGGTATGTATTTATGGTACAGCATGGTATCTCTGAAGGCTGGTGGTATGTATTTATGGTACAGCATGGTATCTCTGAAGGTTAGTGGTATGTATTTATGGTACAGCATGGTATCTCTGAAGGTTGGTGGTATGTATTTATGGTACAGCATGGTATCTCTGAAGGTTGGTGGTATGTATTTATGGTACAGCATGGTATCTCTGACGGTTGGTGGTATGTATTTACAGGACAGCATGGTATCTCTGAAGGTTGGTGGTATGTATTTATGGTACAGCATGGTATCTCTGAAGGTTGGTGGTATGTATTTACAGGACAGCATGGTATCTCTGAAGGTTGGTGGTATGTATTTACAGGACAGCATGGTATCTCTGAAGGCTGGTGGTATGTATTTATGGTACAGCATGGTAGATCTGGTTGGTGGTATGTATTTATGGTACAGTATGGTATCTCTGAAGGTTGGTGGTATGTATTTACAGGACAGCATGGTATCTCTGAAGGTCGGTGGTATGTATTTACAGGACAGCATGGTATCTCTGAAGGTTGGTGGTATGTATTTACAGGACAGCATGGTATCTCTGAAGGTCGGTGGTATGTATTTACAGGACAGCATGGTATCTCTGAAGGTTGGTGGTATGTATTTATGGTACAGCATGGTATCTCTGAAGGTTGGTGGTATGTATTTATGGTACAGCATGGTATCTCTGAAGGCTGGTGGTATGTATTTATGGTACAGCATGGTATCTCTGAAGGTTGGTGGTATGTATTTACAGGACAGCATGGTATCTCTGAAGGTTGGTGGTATGTATTTACAGGACAGCATGGTATCTCTGAAGGTTGGTGGTATGTATTTACAGGACAGCATGGTATCTCTGAAGGTTGGTGGTATGTATTTACAGGACAGCATGGTATCTCTGAAGGTTGGTGGTATGTATTTATGGTACAGCATGGTATCTCTGAAGGTTGGTGGTATGTATTTATGGTACAGCATGGTATCTCTGAAGGCTGGTGGTATGTATTTATGGTACAGCATGGTAGATCTGGTTGGTGGTATGTATTTATGGTACAGCATGGTATCTCTGACGGTTGGTGGTATGTATTTACAGGACAGCATGGTATCTCTGAAGGTTGGTGGTATGTATTTACAGGACAGCATGGTATTTCTTAAGGTTGGTGGTATGTATTTACAGGACAGCATGGTATCTCTGAAGGTTGGTGGTATGTATTTACAGGACAGCATGGTATCTCTGAAGGTTGGTGGTATGTATTTACGGTACAGCATGGTATCTCTGAAGGTCGGTGGTATGTATTTATGGTACAGCATGGTATCTCTGAAGGTCGGTGGTATGTATTTACGGTACAGCATGGTATCTCTGACGGTTGGTGGTATGTATTTACAGGACAGCATGGTATCTCTGAAGGTTGGTGGTATGTATTTATGGTACAGCATGGTATCTCTGAAGGTTGGTGGTATGTATTTATGGTACAGCATGGTATCTCTGAAGGTTGGTGGTATGTATTTATGGTACAGCATGGTATCTCTGACGGTTGGTGGTATGTATTTACGGTACAGCATGGTATCTCTGAAGGTTGGTGGTATGTATTTACGGTACAGCATGGTATCTCTGAAGGTCGGTGGTATGTATTTATGGTACAGCATGGTATCTCTGAAGGTCGGTGGTATGTATTTACGGTACAGCATGGTATCTCTGAAGGTTGGTGGTATGTATTTATGGGACAGCATGGTATCTCTGAAGGTTGGTGGTATGTATTTATGGTACAGCATGGTATCTCTGAAGGCTGGTGGTATGTATTTATGGTACAGCATGGTATCTCTGAAGGTTGGTGGTATGTATTTATGGTACAGCATGGTATCTCTGAAGGCTGGTGGTATGTATTTATGGTACAGCATGGTATCTCTGAAGGTTGGTGGTATGTATTTACAGGACAGCATGGTATCTCTGAAGGTTGGTGGTATGTATTTATGGTACAGCATGGTATCTCTGAAGGTTGGTGGTATGTATTTATGGTACAGCATGGTATCTCTGACGGTTGGTGGTATGTATTTACGGTACAGCATGGTATCTCTGAAGGTTGGTGGTATGTATTTATGGGACAGCATGGTATCTCTGAAGGTTGGTGGAATGTATTTATGGTACAGCATGGTATCTCTGAAGGTTGGTGGTATGTATTTATGGTACAGCATGGTATCTCTGAAGGTCGGTGGTATGTATTTACGGTACAGCATGGTATCTCTGAAGGTTGGTGGTATGTATTTATGGGACAGCATGGTATCTCTGAAGGTTGGTGGTATGTATTTATGGTACAGCATGGTATCTCTGAAGGCTGGTGGTATGTATTTATGGTACAGCATGGTATCTCTGAAGGTTGGTGGTATGTATTTATGGTACAGCATGGTATCTCTGAAGGCTGGTGGTATGTATTTATGGTACAGCATGGTATCTCTGAAGGTTGGTGGTATGTATTTACAGGACAGCATGGTATCTCTGAAGGTTGGTGGTATGTATTTATGGTACAGCATGGTATCTCTGAAGGTTGGTGGTATGTATTTATGGGACAGCATGGTATCTCTGAAGGTTGGTGGTATGTATTTACAGGACAGCATGGTATCTCTGAAGGTTGGTGGTATGTATTTACGGGACAGCATGGTATCTCTGAAGGTCGGTGGTATGTATTTACAGGACAGCATGGTATCTCTGAAGGTTGGTGGTATGTATTTATGGTACAGCATGGTATCTCTGAAGGTTGGTGGTATGTATTTATGGTACAGCATGGTATCTCTGAAGGTTGGTGGTATGTATTTACAGGACAGCATGGTATCTCTGAAGGTTGGTGGTATGTATTTACAGGACAGCATGGTATCTCTGACGGTTGGTGGTATGTATTTACAGGACAGCATGGTATCTCTGACGGTTGGTGGTATGTATTTATGGTACAGCATGGTATCTCTGAAGGTTGGTGATTATACATATATAACTCAGCCTCACCTCATACAACAAACATTCACCTACATTCATTTAACATATACAGGTTTACATTCACGAGGTAGTACAAGCCGCTAGAATAGCATCACCACAATTCATCAATGGAATATCAACAAGCCGCTAGAATAGCATCACCACAATTCATCAATGGAATATCAACAAGCCGTAAAGTCCATAAAGTGCAAAAAGTTAGGAATTCAAAAGGTCAGTGGGCATGATTTTTTTATTTTACCGTTATTTTACCAGGTAAGTTGACTGAGAACACGTTCTCATTTGCAGCAACGACCTGGGGAATAGTTACAGGGGAGAGGAGGGGGATGAATGAGCCAATTGTAAACTTGATGTTGATTGATGTAGCACTGTAAAGTTGACAAACCGGCGCTGATGAATCATGAAGAAAATACCACCATGTCTTGATTTTAGAGACAACTTGACTGACCTGTCGGGCTCGGTGGATGGAAGAATCCAGGGGAGGGGGGGGGGTAGGGGGGGCAGGGGGGGGGGGTCAGCCTAGTCCGGAAACAGTTTGGTCCGGTCATGTCTCCGTCAGGCAGATGGAGGAGCGTGTAATGTGACCCACATCCTTTCTCTTCAGATCACGTGTCATCCTGCAGCACAACATGTTATGTCACAATTATGAACCCTTTATAAAGCATGACGTACGGTTATAGATGCTTTGTAACACATATGTGTAGCGCTTAGGTAGGCTTTATGAAGCCTTAATGAAGCCTTTATAAGCTGAATATCTTTGAAAGCGGAACTGGATATATTGATGACACAATGCATTATAACTGCCTATGGATGTTCATAGTGTTTTTTTTTTATATAATCTGCAACCTGTTTTGTTTATTGTTGTTGTTGTAATATTTTGGCGAGACAATTGAATAAAAGTTGGTAAACTCTATAAACTGTATCCTCCGTAGGTTCATGGTTCGGGCGGTGGACCGAGGGACCCCCAGGAGAGAGTCGATAGCTACAGTGATCATCACTGTGCTGGACCGCAATGACAACAGGTAAGAGAAAGACACTTTGTGATAACTGCTGATTTAATTAATTGTTTTGATTGATTTGATTTGATTTGATTGATTTAGATATTTTTTTTTACCCAACAGCCCGCGCTTCATCAATAAAGATTTCACGTTCTTTGTGCCGGAGAATTTCCCGGGGTTTGGAGAGATCGGCGTTCTCTCGGTAACGGACGCGGACGCAGGCGAGAACGGCTGGGTGGCGCTCTCCATCCTCAACGGCAGCGATATCTTCGTGATCGACACGGGACGCGGCGCTCTGAGGGCCCGTACCCCTCTGGACCGGGAGCAACAGGGGACGTACTACCTCTGGATCGAGGCGGTCGACGGAGGGGAACCGTCTCTCTCCTGCCTCACCATGGTTACCGTCCTCCTCCTTGACGTCAACGACAACCCTCCCGTCGTCTTGTTCCCCCAGTCTAACCAGTCCTACATGCTGGTGTTACCCAGCACCCTGCCAGGGACCTCCGTCACAGAGGTGTACGCCGTGGATAAAGACACAGGAATGAACGCTGTCATGGCCTACAGCATCATCAAGAGGAAGGGCGACGAGCCGGGATCGTTTGATATCGACCCGGACACCGGGAACATCACGTTGAACAGAGAACTCAGTGGCCGCGGTCTCTATAGTCTACTGGTTAAAGTCTCGGACCACGGTCAGCCTGAACCTCTCCACTCCACGGTCCTGGTCAACCTCTTTGTCAACGAGACGGTTTCTAACGAGAGCTATATCCAGAGTCTTCTCAGCGGGGAGGCTGAGATCCAGACGGAGGAGAAGCCGTGGTACGTGGGGAAGCTGACAGAGAGGCCTGACAGGGAGGACGTGTTGCCCTGTCAGCCGCTACTCGTAGCTCTGTCGGTAACCTGTCTGGGACTGTTCTGCATCGTCGTCACATTGACCGCTTATATATGCTGCAAGAAACTGAAGAAATGGAAGAAACATCAAATGAAAAGACTAGAGGTTGAAACGCCTTTGAAGACGAACGGTGACTTGCAGGACGTCGATAGAAAGCGAATGGAAATCTCAAACATTTGATGACATTGACATCGCAAAGACTTTGAGGCAAAGACTCCAGCATACTAAACTGTTACACTGCAACTGTTTATAAACAATGTGAATTGTGAAGTGTAGATTTTCATCCTCAAAAGACAAAGGTTGTATCTCAAATGGCACCCTTTTCCCTGTTTAGTGCACTACTTTTAACCAGGGCCCATGGTGGTACACTATAATAGGAATTAGGGCGCCGTTTGTGACACGTCCTCATTTTAAAAACGTAATAAAAGACCCATTGTGCTGTATATATTGTAGATAATATTAAATGTTTTATAACTTTATAACAAAATCTTTAAATAGACAAGATTATTTTCATTTTTTTTTATTTTCATGAAAGCCTAAGAAATGACTCCTTTTAAACTTACAAATGTTATGTTATGAAGTGGGCGTGGGGGGAAAAAAATAAAAAAAAATGTGAGAGATTCTATATATGTTTTTTCAGAAGGATGTCTGGATCAATGGAAAAGGAATGAGGATCATTAGGTGTGTATAACGATGTTTATTGATTGATTGATTGATTGATTGATTGATTGATATAACAATGTCCCTTTCATACCCTTTCGATTGCGTTGGAAAAGCCGACCCCAGAGTGCAGTGCAGAAGTCGATTAAAATCTGTTATTTTCCTCAAATCTACTGGATTTTTGTGTGAGATTAAAATGTGTATTTTGTTGTCATACCGTTTCAAGAGGATGCTTCTTGCCTGGCCACCAAACAAGCCCTCTACCTGCATCCTTAGGTGTGTCCCAAATTACACCCTATTTCCCTATATATAGTGCACTACTTTAGACCAGAGCCCTATGGCCCTGGTCAATACTAGTGCACTATATAGGGAATAGGGTTCTATAGGGCCCTGGTCTAAAGTAGTGCACTATATAGGGAATAGGGTGCCATAGGGCTCTGGTCTAAAGTAGTGCACTATATAGGGAATAGGGTTCTATAGGGCTCTGGTCTAACGTAGTGCACTATATAGTGAATAGGGTTCTATAGGACTCTGGTCTAAAGTAGTGCACTATACAGGGAATAGGGTTCTATAGGGCTCTGGTCTAAAGTAGTGCACTATATAGGGAATAGGGTTCTATAGGGCCCTGGTCTAAAGTAGTGCACTATATAGGGAATAAGGTTCTATAGGGCTCTGGTCTAAAGTAGTGCACTATATAGGGAATAGGGTTCTATAGGGCTCTGGTCTAAAGTAGTGCACTATATAGGGAATAGGGTTCTATAGGGCCCTGGTCTAAAGTAGTGCACTATATAGGGGAATAGGGTTCTATAGGGCTCTGGTCTAACGTAGTGCATTATATAGGGAATAGGGTTCTATAGGGCCCTGGTCTAAAGTAGTGCACTATATAGGGAATAGGGTTCTATAGGGCCCTGGTCTAAAGTAGTGCACTATATAGGGAACAGGAAACGCATCCTTTGTCTCCTCCCAGTCATTACCAAAACCATGTGGTCATTGTCTGTCTCTGAAAACAAACCCTTGATTGAATATTAAAAAGTGCTTTATTTTCATATTATATTGCTTTTCTGCATCTGTAATGAGAACGGCCTATCGGTACGTGCCTTTGATATTAGGATGTAAATTAAAGACAATGTTTTGATTATAAATAAGAATTTAAGCGAGGGGAAATTAAATGAATCGCCATTTTTTTAAATTTAGCTAGGAAAGTCAGTTAAGAACAAATTCTTATTTACACTGACGGCCGGGGAACAGTGGGTTAACTGACGGCCTACCAGGGAACAGTGGGTTAACTGACGGCCTACCAGGGAACAGTGGGTTAACTGACGGCCTACCAGGGAACAGTGGGTTAACTGTCGGCCTACCAGGGAACAGTGGGTTAACTGACGGCCTACCAGGGAACAGTGGGTTAACTGTCAGCCTACCAGGGAACAGTGGGTTAACTGTCAGCCTACCAGGGAACAGTGGGTTAACTGTCAGCCTACCAGGGAACAGTGGGTTAACTGACGGCCTACCAGGGAACAGTGGGTTAACTGTCAGCCTACCAGGGAACAGTGGGTTAACTGACGGCCTACCAGGGAACAGTGGGTTAACTGTCAGCCTACCAGGGAACAGTGGGTTAACTGTCAGCCTACCAGGGAACAGTGGGTTAACTGACGGCCTACCAGGGAACAGTGGGTTAACTGACAGTCTACCAGGGAACAGTGGGTTAACTGACAGCCTACCGGGGAACAGTGGGTTAACTGTCAGCCTACCAGGGAACAGTGGGTTAACTGTCAGCCTACCAGGGAACAGTGGGTTAACTGTCAGCCTACCAGGGAACAGTGGGTTAACTGTCGGCCTACCAGGGAACAGTGGGTTAACTGACAGTCTACCAGGGAACAGTGGGTTAACTGTCAGCCTACCAGGGAACAGTGGGTTAACTGACGGCCTACCAGGGAACAATGGGTTAACTGTCAGCCTACCAGGGAACAGTGGGTTAACTGACCTACCGGGGAACAGTGGGTTAACTGGCCTACCCGGGAACAGTGGGTTAACTGGCCTACCAGGGAACAGTGGGTTAACTGGCCTACCGGGGAACAGTGGGTTAACTGGCCTACCGGGGAACAGTGGGTTAACTGGCCTACCAGGGAACAGTGGGTTAACTGGCCTACCAGGGAACAGTGGGTTAACTGGCCTACCAGGGAACAGTGGGTTAACTGGCCTACCGGGGAACAGTGGGTTAACTGGCCTACCGGGGAACAGTGGGTTAACTGGCCTACCAGGGAACAGTGGGTTAACTGTCAGCCTACCAGGGAACAGTGGGTTAACTGACAGCCTACCAGGGAACAGTGGGTTAACTGACAGCCTACCAGGGAACAGTGGGTTAACTGACAGCCTACCAGGGAACAGTGGGTTAACTCTCAGCCTACCAGGGAACAGTGGGTTAACTGTCAGCCTACCGGGGAACAATGGGTTAACTGTCAGCCTACCAGGGAACAGTGGGTTAACTGTCATCCTACCAGGGAACAGTGGGTTAACTGTCAGCCTACCAGGGAACAGTGGGTTAACTGTCAGCCTACCGGGGAACAGTGGGTTAACTGTCAGCCTACCAGGGAACAGTGGGTTAACTGACAGCCTACCGGGGAACAGTAGGTTAACTGTCAGCCTACCAGGGAACAGTGGGTTAACTGTCAGCCTACCAGGGAACAGTGGGTTAACTGTCAGCCTACCAGGGAACAGTGGGTTAACTGACAGCCTACCGGGGAACAGTAGGTTAACTGTCAGCCTACCAGGGAACAGTGGGTTAACTGTCAGCCTACCGGGGAACAATGGGTTAACTGTCAGCCTACCAGGGAACAGTGGGTTAACTGTCATCCTACCAGGGAACAGTGGGTTAACTGTCAGCCTACCAGGGAACAGTGGGTTAACTGACGGCCTACCAGGGAACAGTGGGTTAACTGACAGCCTACCGGGGAACAGTAGGTTAACTGTCAGCCTACCAGGGAACAGTGGGTTAACTGTCAGCCTACCGGGGAACAATGGGTTAACTGTCAGCCTACCAGGGAACAGTGTGTTAACTGTCATCCTACCAGGGAACAGTGGGTTAACTGTCAGCCTACCAGGGAACAGTGGGTTAACTGTCAGCCTACCAGGGAACAGTGGGTTAACTGACGGCCTACCAGGGAACAGTGGGTTAACTGACGGCCTACCAGGGAACAGTGGGTTAACTGCCTTGTTCAGGGGCAGAATGACAGATTTTTATCTTGTCAGCTCAGGGATTCAATCCAGCAACCTTTCGGTTACTGGCCCAACGCTCTAACAACTAGGCTCTAACCACTAGGCTACCTGCCGCCCCCCTCTAACCACTAGGCTCTAGCCACTAGGCTCTAACCACTAGGCTACCTGCCTTCCCCTCTAACCACTAGGCTCTAACCACTAGGCTACCTGCCGCCCCCCTCTAACCACTAGGCTCTAACCACTAGGCTACCTGCCGCCCCCCTCTAACCACTAGGCTCTAACCACTAGGCTCTAACCACTAGGCTCTAACCACTAGGCTTCTAACCACTAGGCTTCTAACCACTAGGCTCTAACCACTAGGCTCTAACCACTAGGCTCTAACCACTAGGCTCTAACCACTAGGCTACCTGCCTCCCCCCTCTAACCACTAGGCTCTAACCACTAGGCTTTAACCACTAGGCTCTAACCACTAGGCTCTAACCACTAGGCTACCTGCCGCCCCCCTCTAACCACTAGGCTCTAACCACTAGGCTCTAACCACTAGGCTCTAACCACTAGGCTCTAACCACTAGGCTTCTAACCACTAGGCTTCTAACCACTAGGCTCTAACCACTAGGCTCTAACCACTAGGCTCTAACCACTAGGCTACCTGCCGCCCTCCTCTAACCACTAGGCTCTAACCACTAGGCTCTAACCACTAGGCTCTAACCACTTGGCTCTAACCACTAGGCTTCTAACCACTAGGCTTCTAACCACTAGGCTCTAACCACTAGGCTCTAACCACTAGGCTCTAACCACTAGGCTACCTGCCGCCTCCCTCTAACCACTAGGCTCTAACCACTAGGCTCTAACCACTAGGCTCTAACCACTAGGCTCTAACCACTAGGCTACCTGCCTCCCCCCTCTAACCACTAGGCTCTAACCACTAGGCTACCTGCCGCCCCCCTCTAACCACTAGGCTCTAACCACTAGGCTCTAACCACTAGGCTTCTAACCACTAGGCTCTAACCACTAGGCTTCTAACCACTAGGCTTCTAACCACTAGGCTTCTAACGACTAGGCTCTAACCACTAGGCTCTAACCACTAGGCTCTAACCACTAGGCTCTAACCACTAGGCTCTAACCACTAGGCCTCTAACCACTAGGCTCTAACCACTAGGCTCTAACCACTAGGCTCTAACCACTAGGCTCTAACCACTAGGCTACCTGCCGCCTCCCTCTAACCACTAGGCTCTAACCACTAGGCTACCTGCCGCCCCCCTCTAACCACTAGGCTCTAACCACTAGGCTCTAACCACTAGGCTTCTAACCACTAGGCTCTAACCACTAGGCTTCTAACCACTAGGCTTCTAACCACTAGGCTTCTAACGACTAGGCTCTAACCACTAGGCTCTAACCACTAGGCTCTAACCACTAGGCTCTAACCACTAGGCTCCAACCACTAGGCTCTAACCACTAGGCTTCTAACCACTAGGCTTCTAACCACTAGGCTTCTAACCACTAGGCTAACCGCAAGGCTAACCACTAGGCTAACCACTAGGCCAACCACTAGGCTCTAACCACTAGGCGTCTAACCACTAGGCTCTAACCACTAGGCCTCTAACCACTAGCCTCTAACCACTAGGCTCTAACCACTAGGCTACCTGCCGCCTCCCTCTAACCACTAGGCTCTAACCACTAGGCTACCTGCCGCCCCCCTCTAACCACTAGGCTCTAACCACTAGGCTACCTGCCGCCCCCCTCTAACCACTAGGCTCTAACCACTAGGCTCTAACCACTAGGCTCTAACCACTAGGCTACCTGCCGCCCCCCTCTAACCACTAGGCTCTAACCACTAGGCTCTAACCACTAGGCTCTAACCACTAGGCTCTAACCACTAGGCTCTAACCACTAGGCTACCTGCCGCCCCCCTCTAACCACTAGGCTCTAACCACTAGGCTACCTGCCGCCCCCCTCTAACCACTAGGCTCTAACCACTAGGCTCTAACCACTAGGCGTCTAACCACTAGGCTCTAACCACTAGGCCTCTAACCACTAGCCTCTAACCACTAGGCTCTAACCACTAGGCTACCTGCCGCCTCCCTCTAACCACTAGGCTCTAACCACTAGGCTACCTGCCGCCCCCCTCTAACCACTAGGCTCTAACCACTAGGCTACCTGCCGCCCCCCTCTAACCACTAGGCTCTAACCACTAGGCTCTAACCACTAGGCTCTAACCACTAGGCTACCTGCCGCCCCCCTCTAACCACTAGGCTCTAACCACTAGGCTCTAACCACTAGGCTCTAACCACTAGGCTCTAACCACTAGGCTCTAACCACTAGGCTACCTGCCGCCCCCCTCTAACCACTAGGCTCTAACCACTAGGCTCTAACCACTAGGCTACCTGCCGCCCCCCTCTAACCACTAGGCTCTAACCACTAGGCTCTAACCACTAGGCTCTAACCACTAGGCTCTAACCACTAGGCTCTAACCACTAGGCTTCTAACCACTAGGCTCTAAACACTAGGCTTCTAACCACTAGGCTACCTGCCTCCCCCTCTAACCACTAGGCTCTAACCACTAGGCTACCTGCCGCCCCCCTCTAACAACTAGGCTCTAACCACTAGGCTCTAACCACTAGGCTCTAACCACTAGGCTCTAACCACTGGGCTCTAACCACTAGGCTACCTGCCGCCCCCCTCTAACCACTAGGCTCTAACCACTAAGCTCTAACCACTAGGCTACCTGCCGCCCCCCTCTAACCACTAGGCTCTAACCACTAGGTTATCTACAATCTAGATCAGCTATCTACAATCTAGATCAGCTATCTACAATCTAGATCAGCTATCAATCTTGATCAGCTATCTACAATCTAGATCAGCTATCAATCTAGATCAGCTATAAATCTAGATCACTTATCTACAATCTAGATCATCTATCTACAATCTAGATCAGCTATCTACAATCTAGATCACTTATCTACAATCTAGATCAGCTATCTACAATCTAGATCACTTATCTACAATCTAGATCAGCTATCTACAATCTAGATCAGCTATCAATCTTGATCAGCTATCTACAATCTTTATCAGCTATCAATCTAGATCAGCTATAAATCTAGATCACTTATCTACAATCTAGATCATCTATCTACAATCTAGATCAGCTATCTACAATCTAGATCACTTATCTACAATCTAGATCAGCTATCTACAATCTAGATCACTTATCTACAATCTAGATCAGCTATCAATCTAGATCAGCTATCTACAATCTAGATCAGCTATCAATCTAGATCAGCTATCAATCTAGATCACTTATCTACAATCTAGATCAGCTATCAATCTAGAGCCGCTATCTACAATCTAGATCAGCTATCTACAATCTAGATCAGCTATCTACAATCTAGATCAGCTATCAATCTAGATCAGCTATCAATCTAGATCACTTATCTACAATCTAGATCAGCTATCTACAATCTAGATCAGCTATCTACAATCTAGATCACCTATCTACAATCTAGATCAGCTATCTACAATCTAGATCACTTATCTACAATCTAGATTAGCTATCTACAATCTAGATCATCTATCTACAATCTAGATCAGCTATCTACAATCTAGATCAGCTATCTACAATCTAGAGCAGATGTCTACAATCTAGATCATCTCCAACATCCACTTTAGGTATTGTTGTAATCCTCATCTGTTATCATCGCCCGTAGAGAGCAGAGACTGATAAGAGACTACATATATAGAGCAGAGACTAATAAGAGACTACATATATAGAGCAGAGACTGATAAGAGACTACATATAGAGCAAAGTGTGTGTCTGTGTGTGTGTGTGTGTGTGTGTGTGTGTGTGTGTGTGTGTGTGTGTGTGTGTGTGTGTGTGTGTGTGTGTGTGTGTGTGTGTGTGTGTGTGTGTGTGTGTGTGTGTGTGTGTGTGTGTGTGTGTGTGTGTGTGTGTGTGTGTGTGTGTGTGTGTGTGTTCTCCTTGTCATCATGGAACTCTCTACATGTCAACAACCTAGCTATGTGTATATTCTTGTCATAGTCCTTTCCTCTCCTCAGAAAACCGGTGTGGGTTAGGCTCTGACACAAAAACAAACCGTCAGAGACAAAGACTATGCTAAGAAAACAAATACTCCAGTCCAACCACGAGGAGATCATCTTGACAAGGCTGCTGGGTAATTTACCAGTCTGGAACCAGATCATCTTGACAAGGCTGCTGGGTAATTTACCAGTCTGGAACCAGACCATCTTGACAAGGCTGCTGGGTAATTTACCAGTCTGGAACCAGATCATCTTGACAAGGCTGCTGGGTAATTTACCAGTCTGGAACCAGATCACCTTGACAAGGCTGCTGGGTAATTTACCAGTCTGGAACCAGACCATCTTGACAAGGCTGCTGGGTAATTTACCAGTCTGGAACCAGATCATCTTGACAAGGCTGCTGGGTATTTTACCAGTCTGGAACCAGATCATCTTGACAAGGCTGCTGGGTAATTAACCAGTCTGGAACCAGATCATCTTGACAAGGCTGCTGGGTATTTAACCAGTCTGTCAACAGCTCTGGTGGACATTCCTGCAGTCAGCATTCCAATTGCACGCGCCCTCAAAACTTGAGACGTCTGTGGCATTTTAGAGTGGTCTTTTATTGTCCCCAGCGCGAGGTGCAACTGTGTAATGGTCATGCTGTTTAATCAGCTTCTTGATATGCCACACCTGTCAGATGGATGGATTCTTTCATCGAAGGAGGGATGTAAGCAAATTAAATTAGCTTTTTGTGCATATGGAACGTTTCTGGGATCTTTTATTTCAGCTCATGAAACATGGGACCAACACTTTACATGTTGCATTTATATTTTAGTTCAGTACATGTGTGCGTAAATTTAATATTGTACTTTATAGATCTCAGTGGGGCTATTTTTAATTTATTGGGTATCACATTTAAAATGCACCAGATAAGTGAAACACCAG